>NW_027469386.1:0-169265 GCF_051020765.1 Lasioglossum baleicum | reverse complement strand
AAATCGTGATCGTGCTTGCCGGGTCGGAGTTTCTGTGCCAATTTCGCATATTTGCATCCAAATGCACTGATCTAGCACGCGAAACAGCGATTCCGCACATAAATACACTTCTGAAACGAAGAATCGTCGAATCTGAAATAAGCTCGAATAATTTGTGATCGTGCTTGCCGAAAAGGAGTTTCTATTCCAATTTCTCATACTTGCATGCAAATGCACTGATCTAGCGCGCGAAACAGCGATTCCGCACAGAAATACACTTCTGAAACGAAGAATCGTCGAATCTGACATAAGCTCGAATAAATCGTGATCGTGCTTGCCGGGTCGGAGTTTCTGTGCCAATTTCACGTATTTGCATGCAAATGCACTGATCTAGCACGCGAAACAGCGATTCCGCACAGAAATACACTTCTGAAACGAAGAATCGTCGAATCTGACATAAGCTCGAATAAATTGTGATCGTGCTTGCCGGGTCGGAGTTTCTGTGCCAATTTCGCGTATTTGCATGCAAATGCACTGATCTAGCGCGCGAAACAGCGATTCCGCACAGAAATACACTTCTGAAACGAAGAATCGTCGAATCTGACATAAGCTCGAATAAATCGTGATCGTGTTTGCCGGGTCGAAGTTTCTGTGCCAATTTCTCATACTTGCATGCAAATGCACTGATCTAGCACGCAAGACAGCGATTCCGCACAGAAATACTCTTCTGAAACGAAGAATCGTCGAATCTGACATAAGCTCGAATAAATCGTGATCGTGGTTGCCGGGTCGGAGTTTCTGTGCCAATTTCGCATATTTGCATGCAAATGAACTGTTCTAGCACGCGAAACAGCGATTCCGCCCTGAAATACACTTCTGAGACGAAGAACCGTCGAATCTGACATAAGGTCGAATAAATCGGGATCGTGCTTGCCGAATCGGAGTTTCTGTGCCACTTTCGCATATTCGCATGCAAATGCACTGAGCTATCACGTGGAACAGCGGTCCCGCACAGAAATACACTTCTGAAACGAAGAATCGTCGAATCTGACATAAGTCGAATAAATCGTGACCGTGCTTGCCGAATCGGAGTTTCTGTGCCAATTTCGCATATCTGCATGTAAATGAACTGATCTAGCACGCGAAACAACGATACCGCACTGAAATACACTTCTGAAACGAAGAATCGTAGAATCTGATGTAATATTGAATAAATCGTGATCGTGCTTGCCGAATCGGAGTTTCCGTGTCAATTTCGTATATTTGCATGCAAATGCACTGATCTAGCACGCGAAACAGCGATACCGCACTGAAATACACTTCTGAAACGACGAATCGTAGAATCTGATGTAATATTGAATAAATCGTAATCGTTCTTGCCGAATCGGAGTTTCTGTGTCAATTTCGTATATTTGCATGCAAATGCACTGATCTAGCTCGCGAAACAGCGATTCCGCACAGAAATACACTTCTGAAACGAAGAATCGTCGAATCTGACATAAGCTCGAATAAATCGTGATCGTGTTTGCCGGGTCGAAGTTTCTGTGCCAATTTCTCATACTTGCATGCAAATGCACTGATCTAGCACGCAAGACAGCGATTCCGCACAGAAATACTCTTCTGAAACGAAGAATCGTCGAATCTGACATAAGCTCGAATAATCGTGATCGTGGTTGCCGGGTCGGAGTTTCTGTGCCAATTTCGCATATTTGCATGCAAATGAACTGTTCTAGCACGCGAAACAGCGATTCCGCCCTGAAATACACTTCTGAGACGAAGAACCGTCGAATCTGACATAAGGTCGAATAAATCGGGATCGTGCTTGCCGAATCGGAGTTTCTGTGCCACTTTCGCATATTCGCATGCAAATGCACTGAGCTATCACGTGGAACAGCGGTCCCGCACAGAAATACACTTCTGAAACGAAGAATCGTCGAATCTGACATAAGTCGAATAAATCGTGACCGTGCTTGCCGAATCGGAGTTTCTGTGCCAATTTCGCATATCTGCATGTAAATGAACTGATCTAGCACGCGAAACAACGATACCGCACTGAAATACACTTCTGAAACGAAGAATCGTAGAATCTGATGTAATATTGAATAAATCGTGATCGTGCTTGCCGAATCGGAGTTTCCGTGTCAATTTCGTATATTTGCATGCAAATGCACTGAGCTATCACGTGGAACAGCGGTCCCGCACTGAAATACACTTCTGAAACGAAGAATCGTAGAATCTGATGTAATATTGAATAAATCGTGATCGTGCATGCCGAATCCGGGTTTCTGTATCAATTTCGTATATTTGCATGCAAATGCACTGATCTAGCACTCGAGACAGCGATTCCCCACTGAAATACACTTCTGAAACGAAGAATCGTCGAATCTGACTTAAGGTCGAATAAATCGTGACCGTCCTTGCCGAATCGGAGTTTCTGTGCCAATTTCGCATATTTGCAAGCAAATGAACTGATTTAGCACGCGAAAGAGCGATCCCGCACAGAAATAGACTAGTGAAACGATGAATCGTAGAATCTGATGTAATATTGAATAAATCGTGTCCGTGCATGCCGAATCGGAATTTCTGTGCTAATTTCGCATATTCGCTTGCAAATGCACTGAGCTATCACGCGAAACAGCGATACCGCACTGAAATACACTTCTAAAACGACGAATCGTAGAATCTGATGTAATATTGAATAAATCGTGATCGTGCTTGCCGAATCGGAGTTTCCGAGTCAATTTCGTATATTTGCATGCAAATGCACTGATCTAGCACGCGAAACAGCGATACCGCACTGAAATACACTTCTAAAACGACGAATCGTAGAATCTGATGTAATATTGAATAAATCGTAATCGTTCTTGCCGAATCGGAGTTTCTGTGTCAATTTCGTATATTTGCATGCAAATGCACTGATCTAGCTCGCGAAACAGCGATTCCGCACTGAAATTCACTTGTGAAACGACGAATCGTCGAATCTGACATAAACTTGAATCAATCGTGTCCGTGCTTGTTGAATCGGTGTTTCTGTGCCAATTTCGCATATTTGCATGCAAATGAACTGATCTAGCACGCGAAACAGCGATTCCGCCCTGAAATACACTTCTGAAACGAAGAATCGTCGAATCTGACATAAGTCGAATAAATCGTGACCGTGCTTGCCGAATCGGAGTTTCTGTGCCAATTTCGCATATCTGCATGCAAATGAACTGATCTAGCACGCGAAACAACGATACCGCACTGAAATACACTTCTGAAACGAAGAATCGTAGAATCTGATGTAATATTGAATAACTCGTGTCCGTGCTTGCCGAATCGGAGTTTCTGTGTCAATTTCGTATATTTGCATGCAAATGCACTGATCTAGCACGCGAAACAGCGATTCCGCACTGAAATTCACTTGTGAAACGACGAATCGTCGAATCTGACATAAACTTGAATCAATCGTGTCCGTGCTTGTTGAATCGGTGTTTCTGTGCCAATTTCGCATATTTGCATGCAAATGAACTGATCTAGCACGCGAAACAGCGATTCCGCCCTGAAATACACTTCTGAAACGAAGAACCGTCGAATCTGACATAAGATCGAATAAATCGTGATCGTGCTTGCCGAATCGGAGTTTCTGTGCCAATTTCGCATATTCGCATGCAAATGCACTGAGCTATCACGTGGAACAGCGGTCCCGCACTGAAATACACTTCTGAAACGAAGAATCGTAGAATCTGATGTAATATTGAATAAATCGTGATCGTGCATGCCGAATCGGAGTTTCTGTATCAATTTCGTATATTTGCATGCAAATGCACTGATCTAGCACGCGAGACAGCGATTCCCCACTGAAATACACTTCTGAAACGAAGAACCGTCGAATCTGACATAAGATCGAATAAATCGTGATCGTGCTTGCCGAATCGGAGTTTCTGTGCCAATTTCGCATATCTGCATGCAAATGAACTGATCTAGCACGCGAAACAGCGATACCGCACTGAAATACACTTCTGAAACGAAGAATCGTCGAATCTGACATATGGTCGAATAAATCTTCAATGTGCTTGCCGAATCGGTGTTTCTGTGCCAATTTCGCATATCTGCATGCAAATGAACTGATCTAGCACGCGAAACAGCGATACCGCACTGAAATACACTTCTGAAACGAAGAATCGTCGAATCTGACATAAGGTCGAATAAATCGTGACCGTGCTTGCCGAATCGGAGTTCCTGTGCCAATTTCGCATATTCGCATGCAAATGCACTGAGCTATCACGCGGAACAGCGATCCCGCACAGAAATAGACTTGTGAAACGGCGAATCGTAGAATCTGATGTAATATTGAATAAATCGTGTCCGTGCTTGCCGAATCGGAGTTTCTGTGCCAATTTCGCATATCTGCATGTAAATGAACTGATCTAGCACGCGAAACAACGATACCGCACTGAAATACACTTCCGAAACGAAGAATCGTAGAATCTGATGTAATATTGAATAAATCGTAATCGTTCTTGCCGAATCGGAGTTTCTGTGTCAATTTCGTATATTTGCATGCAAATGCACTGATCTAGCTCGCGAAACAGCGATTCCGCACTGAAATTCACTTGTGAAACGACGAATCGTCGAATCTGACATAAACTTGAATCAATCGTGTCCGTGCTTGTTGAATCGGTGTTTCTGTGCCAATTTCGCATATTTGCATGCAAATGAACTGATCTAGCATGCGAAACAGCGATTCCGCCCTGAAATACACTTCTGAAACGAAGAATCGTCGAATCTGACATAAGCCGAATAAATCGTGACCGTGCTTGCCGAATCGGAGTTTCTGTGCCAATTTCGCATATCTGCATGCAAATGAACTGATCTAGCACGCGAAACAACGATACCGCACTGAAATACACTTCTGAAACGAAGAATCGTAGAATCTGATGTAATATTGAATAAATCGTCTCCGTGCTTGCCGAATCGGAGTTTCTGTGTCAATTTCGTATATTTGCATGCAAATGCACTGATCTAGCACGCGAAACAGCGATTCCGCACTGAAATTCACTTGTGAAACGACGAATCGTCGAATCTGACATAAACTTGAATCAATCGTGTCCGTGCTTGTTGAATCGGTGTTTCTGTGCCAATTTCGCATATTTGCATGCAAATGAACTGATCTAGCACGCGAAACAGCGATTCCGCCCTGAAATACACTTCTCAGACGAAGAACCGTCGAATCTGACATAAGGTCGAATAAATCGGGATCGTGCTTGCCGAATCGGAGTTTCTGTGCCAATTTCGCATATCTGCATGTAAATGAACTGATCTAGCACGCGAAACAACGATACCGCACTGAAATACACTTCTGAAACGAAGAATCGTAGAATCTGATGTAATATTGAATAAATCGTGATCGTGCTTGCCGAATCGGAGTTTCCGTGTCAATTTCGTATATTTGCATGCAAATGCACTGATCTAGCACGCGAAACAGCGATACCGCACTGAAATACACTTCTGAAACGACGAATCGTAGAATCTGATGTAATATTGAATAAATCGTAATCGTTCTTGCCGAATCGGAGTTTCTGTGTCAATTTCGTATATTTGCATGCAAATGCACTGATCTAGCTCGCGAAACAGCGATTCCGCACTGAAATTCACTTGTGAAACGACGAATCGTCGAATCTGACATAAACTTGAATCAATCGTGTCCGTGCTTGTTGAATCGGTGTTTCTGTGCCAATTTCGCATATTTGCATGCAAATGAACTGATCTAGCACGCGAAACAGCGATTCCGCCCTGAAATACACTTCTGAAACGAAGAATCGTCGAATCTGACATAAGTCGAATAAATCGTGACCGTGCTTGCCGAATCGGAGTTTCTGTGCCAATTTCGCATATCTGCATGCAAATGAACTGATCTAGCACGCGAAACAACGATACCGCACTGAAATACACTTCTGAAACGAAGAATCGTAGAATCTGATGTAATATTGAATAAATCGTGTCCGTGCTTGCCGAATCGGAGTTTCTGTGTCAATTTCGTATATTTGCATGCAAATGCACTGATCTAGCACGCGAAACAACGATTCCGCACTGAAATTCACTTGTGAAACGACGAATCGTCGAATCTGACATAAACTTGAATCAATCGTGTCCGTGCTTGTTGAATCGGTGATTCTGTGCCAATTTCGCATATTTGCATGCAAATGAACTGATCTAGCACGCGAAACAGCGATTCCGCCCTGAAATACACTTCTGAAACGAAGAACCGTCGAATCTGATATAAGATCGAATAAATCGTGATCGTGCTTGCCGAATCGGAGTTTCTGTGCCAATTTCGCATATTCGCATGCAAATGCACTGAGCTATCACGTGGAACAGCGGTCCCGCACTGAAATACACTTCTGAAACGAAGAATCGTAGAATCTGATGTAATATTGAGTAAATCGTGATCGTGCTTGCCGAATCGGAGGTTCTGTGTCAATTTCGTATATTTGCATGCAAATGCACTGATCTAGCACGCGAAACAGCGATTCCGCACTGAAATTCACTTACGAAACACCGAATCGTCGAATCTGACATAAACTTGAATCAATCGTGTCCGTGCATGCCGAATCGGAGTTTCTGTGCCAATTTCGCATATTTGCAAGCAAATGAACTGATTTAGCACGCGAAACAGCGATTCCGCCCTGAAATACACTTCTGAAACGAAGAACCGTCGAATCTGACATAAGGTCGAATAAATCGTGATCGTGCTTGCCGAATCGGAGTTTCTGTGCCAATTTCGCATATTCGCATGCAAATGCACTGAACTATCACGTGGAACAGCGGTCCCGCACAGAAATACACTTCTGAAACGAAGAATCGTCGAATCTGACATAAGTCGAATAAATCGTGACCGTGCTTGCCGCATCGGAGTTTCTGTGCCAATTTCGCATATCTGCATGCAAATGAACTGATCTAGCACGCGAAACAGCGATACCGCACTGAAATACACTTCTGAAACGAAGAATCGTCGAATCTGACATATGGTCGAATAAATCTTCAATGTGCTTGCCGAATCGGTGTTTCTGTGCCAATTTCGCATATCTGCATGCAAATGAACTGATCTAGCACGCGAAACAGCGATACCGCACTGAAATACACTTCTGAAACGAAGAACCGTCGAATCTGACATAAGGTCGAATAAATCGTGATCGTGCTTGCCGGGTCGGAGTTTCTGTGCCAATTTCGCATATTTGCATCCAAATGCACTGATCTAGCACGCGAAACAGCGATTCCGCACATAAATACACTTCTGAAACGAAGAATCGTCGAATCTGAAATAAGCTCGAATAATTTGTGATCGTGCTTGCCGAAAAGGAGTTTCTATTCCAATTTCTCATACTTGCATGCAAATGCACTGATCTAGCGCGCGAAACAGCGATTCCGCACAGAAATACACTTCTGAAACGAAGAATCGTCGAATCTGACATAAGCTCGAATAAATCGTGATCGTGCTTGCCGGGTCGGAGTTTCTGTGCCAATTTCACGTATTTGCATGCAAATGCACTGATCTAGCACGCGAAACAGCGATTCCGCACAGAAATACACTTCTGAAACGAAGAATCGTCGAATCTGACATAAGCTCGAATAAATTGTGATCGTGCTTGCCGGGTCGGAGTTTCTGTGCCAATTTCGCGTATTTGCATGCAAATGCACTGATCTAGCGCGCGAAACAGCGATTCCGCACAGAAATACACTTCTGAAACGAAGAATCGTCGAATCTGACATAAGCTCGAATAAATCGTGATCGTGTTTGCCGGGTCGAAGTTTCTGTGCCAATTTCTCATACTTGCATGCAAATGCACTGATCTAGCACGCAAGACAGCGATTCCGCACAGAAATACTCTTCTGAAACGAAGAATCGTCGAATCTGACATAAGCTCGAATAAATCGTGATCGTGGTTGCCGGGTCGGAGTTTCTGTGCCAATTTCGCATATTTGCATGCAAATGAACTGTTCTAGCACGCGAAACAGCGATTCCGCCCTGAAATACACTTCTGAGACGAAGAACCGTCGAATCTGACATAAGGTCGAATAAATCGGGATCGTGCTTGCCGAATCGGAGTTTCTGTGCCACTTTCGCATATTCGCATGCAAATGCACTGAGCTATCACGTGGAACAGCGGTCCCGCACAGAAATACACTTCTGAAACGAAGAATCGTCGAATCTGACATAAGTCGAATAAATCGTGACCGTGCTTGCCGAATCGGAGTTTCTGTGCCAATTTCGCATATCTGCATGTAAATGAACTGATCTAGCACGCGAAACAACGATACCGCACTGAAATACACTTCTGAAACGAAGAATCGTAGAATCTGATGTAATATTGAATAAATCGTGATCGTGCTTGCCGAATCGGAGTTTCCGTGTCAATTTCGTATATTTGCATGCAAATGCACTGATCTAGCACGCGAAACAGCGATACCGCACTGAAATACACTTCTGAAACGACGAATCGTAGAATCTGATGTAATATTGAATAAATCGTAATCGTTCTTGCCGAATCGGAGTTTCTGTGTCAATTTCGTATATTTGCATGCAAATGCACTGATCTAGCTCGCGAAACAGCGATTCCGCACAGAAATACACTTCTGAAACGAAGAATCGTCGAATCTGACATAAGCTCGAATAAATCGTGATCGTGTTTGCCGGGTCGAAGTTTCTGTGCCAATTTCTCATACTTGCATGCAAATGCACTGATCTAGCACGCAAGACAGCGATTCCGCACAGAAATACTCTTCTGAAACGAAGAATCGTCGAATCTGACATAAGCTCGAATAATCGTGATCGTGGTTGCCGGGTCGGAGTTTCTGTGCCAATTTCGCATATTTGCATGCAAATGAACTGTTCTAGCACGCGAAACAGCGATTCCGCCCTGAAATACACTTCTGAGACGAAGAACCGTCGAATCTGACATAAGGTCGAATAAATCGGGATCGTGCTTGCCGAATCGGAGTTTCTGTGCCACTTTCGCATATTCGCATGCAAATGCACTGAGCTATCACGTGGAACAGCGGTCCCGCACAGAAATACACTTCTGAAACGAAGAATCGTCGAATCTGACATAAGTCGAATAAATCGTGACCGTGCTTGCCGAATCGGAGTTTCTGTGCCAATTTCGCATATCTGCATGTAAATGAACTGATCTAGCACGCGAAACAACGATACCGCACTGAAATACACTTCTGAAACGAAGAATCGTAGAATCTGATGTAATATTGAATAAATCGTGATCGTGCTTGCCGAATCGGAGTTTCCGTGTCAATTTCGTATATTTGCATGCAAATGCACTGATCTAGCACGCGAAACAGCGATACCGCACTGAAATACACTTCTGAAACGACGAATCGTAGAATCTGATGTAATATTGAATAAATCGTAATCGTTCTTGCCGAATCGGAGTTTCTGTGTCAATTTCGTATATTTGCATGCAAATGAACTGATCTAGCACGCGAAACAGCGATACCGCACTGAAATACACTTCTGAAACGAAGAATCGTCGAATCTGACATAAGTCGAATAAATCGTGACCGTGCTTGCCGAATCGGAGTTTCTGTGCCAATTTCGCATATCTGCATGTAAATGAACTGATCTAGCACGCGAAACAACGATACCGCACTGAAATACACTTCTGAAACGACGAATCGTAGAATCTGATGTAATATTGAATAAATCGTAATCGTTCTTGCCGAATCGGAGTTTCTGTGTCAATTTCGTATATTTGCATGCAAATGCACTGATCTAGCTCGCGAAACAGCGATTCCGCACAGAAATACACTTCTGAAACGAAGAATCGTCGAATCTGACATAAGCTCAAATAAATCGTGATCGTGTTTGCCGGGTCGAAGTTTCTGTGCCAATTTCTCATACTTGCATGCAAATGCACAGATCTAGCACGCAAGACAGCGATTCCGCACAGAAATACTCTTCTGAAACGAAGAATCGTCGAATCTGACATAAGCTCGAATAAATCGTGATCGTGGTTGCCGGGTCGGAGTTTCTGTGCCAATTTCGCATATTTGCATGCAAATGAACTGTTCTAGCACGCGAAACAGCGATTCCGCCCTGAAATACACTTCTGAGACGAAGAACCGTCGAATCTGACATAAGGTCGAATAAATCGGGATCGTGCTTGCCGAATCGGAGTTTCTGTGCCACTTTCGCATATTCGCATGCAAATGCACTGAGCTATCACGTGGAACAGCGGTCCCGCACAGAAATACACTTCTGAAACGAAGAATCGTCGAATCTGACATAAGTCGAATAAATCGTGACCGTGCTTGCCGAATCGGAGTTTCTGTGCCAATTTCGCATATCTGCATGTAAATGAACTGATCTAGCACGCGAAACAACGATACCGCACTGAAATACACTTCTGAAACGAAGAATCGTAGAATCTGATGTAATATTGAATAAATCGTGATCGTGCTTGCCGAATCGGAGTTTCCGTGTCAATTTCGTATATTTGCATGCAAATGCACTGATCTAGCACGCGAAACAGCGATACCGCACTGAAATACACTTCTGAAACGACGAATCGTAGAATCTGATGTAATATTGAATAAATCGTAATCGTTCTTGCCGAATCGGAGTTTCTGTGTCAATTTCGTATATTTGCATGCAAATGCACTGATCTAGCTCGCGAAACAGCGATTCCGCACTGAAATTCACTTGTGAAACGACGAATCGTCGAATCTGACATAAACTTGAATCAATCGTGTCCGTGCTTGTTGAATCGGTGTTTCTGTGCCAATTTCGCATATTTGCATGCAAATGAACTGATCTAGCACGCGAAACAGCGATTCCGCCCTGAAATACACTTCTGAAACGAAGAATCGTCGAATCTGACATAAGTCGAATAAATCGTGACCGTGCTTGCCGAATCGGAGTTTCTGTGCCAATTTCGCATATCTGCATGCAAATGAACTGATCTAGCACGCGAAACAACGATACCGCACTGAAATACACTTCTGAAACGAAGAATCGTAGAATCTGATGTAATATTGAATAAATCGTGTCCGTGCTTGCCGAATCGGAGTTTCTGTGTCAATTTCGTATATTTGCATGCAAATGCACTGATCTAGCTCGCGAAACAGCGATTCCGCACTGAAATTCACTTGTGAACGACGAATCGTCGAATCTGACATAAACTTGAATCAGTCGTGTCCGTGCTTGTTGAATCGGTGTTTCTGTGCCAATTTCGCATATTTGCATGCAAATGAACTGATCTAGCACGCGAAACAGCGATTCCGCCCTGAAATACACTTCTGAAACGAAGAACCGTCGAATCTGACATAAGATCGAATAAATCGTGATCGTGCTTGCCGAATCGGAGTTTCTGTGCCAATTTCGCATATTCGCATGCAAATGCACTGAGCTATCACGTGGAACAGCGGTCCCGCACTGAAATACACTTCTGAAACGAAGAATCGTAGAATCTGATGTAATATTGAGTAAATCGTGATCGTGCTTGCCGAATCGGAGGTTCTGTGTCAATTTCGTATATTTGCATGCAAATGCACTGATCTAGCACGCGAAACAGCGATTCCGCACTGAAATTCACTTACGAAACACCGAATCGTCGAATCTGACATAAACTTGAATCAATCGTGTCCGTGCATGCCGAATCGGAGTTTCTGTGCCAATTTCGCATATTTGCAAGCAAATGAACTGATTTAGCACGCGAAACAGCGATTCCGCCCTGAAATACACTTCTGAAACGAAGAACCGTCGAATCTGACATAAGTCGAATAAATCGTGACCGTGCATGCCGCATCGGAGTTTCTGTGCCAATTTCGCATATCTGCATGCAAATGAACTGATCTAGCACGCGAAACAGCGATACCGCACTGAAATACACTTCTGAAACGAAGAATCGTCGAATCTGACATATGGTCGAATAAATCTTCAATGTGCTTGCCGAATCGGTGTTTCTGTGCCAATTTCGCATATCTGCATGCAAATGAACTGATCTAGCACGCGAAACAGCGATACCGCACTGAAATACACTTCTGAAACGAAGAATCGTCGAATCTGACATAAGGTCGAATAAATCGTGACCGTGCTTGCCGAATCGGAGTTCCTGTGCCAATTTCGCATATTCGCATGCAAATGCACTGGGCTATCACGCGGAACAGCGATCCCGCACAGAAATAGACTTGTGAAACGAAGAATCGTAGAATCTGATGTAATATTGAATAAATCGTGATCGTACTTGCCGAATCGGAGTTTCTGTATCAATTTCGTATATTTGCATGCAAATGCACTGATCTAGCACGCGAGACAGCGATTCCCCACTGAAATACACTTCTGAAACGAAGAATCGTCGAATCTGACATAAGGTCGAATAAATCGTGACCGTGCTTGCCGAATCGGAGTTTCTGTGCCAATTTCGCATATTCGCATGCAAATGCACTGAGCTATCACGCGGAACAGCGATCCCGCACAGAAATAGACTTGTGAAACGGCGAATCGTAGAATCTGATGTAATATTGAATAAATCGTGTCCGTGCTTGCCGAATCGGAGTTTCTGTGCCAATTTCGCATATTTGCATGCAAATGAACTGTTCTAGCACGCGAAACAGCGATTCCGCCCTGAAATACACTTCTGAGACGAAGAACCGTCGAATCTGACATAAGGTCGAATAAATCGTGATCGTGCTTGCCGGGTCGGAGTTTCTGTGCCAATTTCGCATATTTGCATCCAAATGCACTGATCTAGCACGCGAAACAGCGATTCCGCACATAAATACACTTCTGAAACGAAGAATCGTCGAATCTGAAATAAGCTCGAATAATTTGTGATCGTGCTTGCCGAAAAGGAGTTTCTATTCCAATTTCTCATACTTGCATGCAAATGCACTGATCTAGCGCGCGAAACAGCGATTCCGCACAGAAATACACTTCTGAAACGAAGAATCGTCGAATCTGACATAAGCTCGAATAAATCGTGATCGTGCTTGCCGGGTCGGAGTTTCTGTGCCAATTTCACGTATTTGCATGCAAATGCACTGATCTAGCACGCGAAACAGCGATTCCGCACAGAAATACACTTCTGAAACGAAGAATCGTCGAATCTGACATAAGCTCGAATAAATCGTGATCGTGTTTGCCGGGTCGAAGTTTCTGTGCCAATTTCTCATACTTGCATGCAAATGCACTGATCTAGCACGCAAGACAGCGATTCCGCACAGAAATACTCTTCTGAAACGAAGAATCGTCGAATCTGACATAAGCTCGAATAAATCGTGATCGTGGTTGCCGGGTCGGAGTTTCTGTGCCAATTTCGCATATTTGCATCCAAATGCACTGATCTAGCACGCGAAACAGCGATTCCGCACATAAATACACTTCTGAAACGAAGAATCGTTGAATCTGACATAAGCTCGAATAAATTGTGATCGTGCTTGCCGAAAAGGAGTTTCTATTCCAATTTCTCATACTTGCATGCAAATGCACTGATCTAGCGCGCGAAACAGCGATTCCGCACACAAATACACTTCTGAAACGAAGAATCGTCGAATCTGACATAAGCTCGAATAAATCGTGATCGTGCTTGCCGGGTCGGAGTTTCTGTGCCAATTTCGCATATTTGCATCCAAATGCACTGATCTAGCACGCGAAACAGCGATTCCGCACATAAATACACTTCTGAAACGAAGAATCGTTGAATCTGACATAAGCTCGAATAAATTGTGATCGTGCTTGCCGGGTCGGAGTTTCTCTGCCAATTTCGCATATTTGCATTCAAATGCACTGATCTAGCACGCGAAACAGCGATTCCGCACAGAAATACACTTCTGAAACGAAGAATCGTCGAATCTGATATAAGCTCGAATAAATCGGGATCGTGCTTGCCGGGTCAGAGTTTCCTTGCCAATTTCACATATTTGCATGCAAATGCACTGATCTATCACGCGAAACAGCGATTCCGCACAGAAATACACTTCTGAAACGAAGAATCGTCGAATCTGACATAAGCTCGAATAAATCGTGATCGTGTTTGCCGGGTCGAAGTTTCTGTGCCAATTTCTCATACTTGCATGCAAATGCACTGATCTAGCACGCAAGACAGCGATTCCGCACAGAAATACTCTTCTGAAACGAAGAATCGTCGAATCTCACATAAGCTCGAATAAATCGTGATCGTGGTTGCCGGGTCGGAGTTTGCGTGCCAATTTCGCACATTTGCATGCAAATACACTGATCTAGCACGCGAAACAGCGATTCCGCACAGAAATACACTTCTGAAACGAAGAATCGTCGAATCTGAAATAAGCTCGAATAATTTGTGATCGTGCTTGCCGAAAAGGAGTTTCTACTCCAATTTCTCATACTTGCATGCAAATGCACTGATCTAGCGCCCGAAACAGCGATACCGCACAGAAATACACTTCTGAAACGAAGAATCGTCGAATCTGACATAAGCTCGAATAAATTGTGATCGTGCTTGCCGGGTCGGAGTTTCTGTGCCAATTTCGCGTATTTGCATGCAAATGCACTGATCTAGCGCGCGAAACAGCGATTCCGCACAGAAATACACTTCTGAAACGAAGAATCGTCGAATCTGACATAAGCCCGAATAAATCGTGATCGTGTTTGCCGGGTCGAAGTTTCTGTGCCAATTTCTCATACTTGCATGCAAATGCACTGATCTAGCACGCAAGACAGCGATTCCGCACAGAAATACTCTTCTGAAACGAAGAATCGTCGAATCTGACATAAGCTCGAATAAATCGTGATCGTGGTTGCCGGGTCGGAGTTTCCGTGCCAATTTCGCACATTTGCATGCAAATACACTGATCTAGCACGCGAAATAGCGATTCCGCACAGAAATACACTTCTGAAACGAAGAGTCGTCGAATCTGAAATAAGCTCGAATAATTTGTGATCGTGCTTGCCGAAAAGGAGTTTCTATTCCAATTTCTCATACTTGCATGCAAATGCACTGATCTAGCGCGCGAAACAGCGATTCCGCCCAGAAATACACTTCTGAAACGAAGAATCGTCGAATCTGATATAAGCTCGAATAAATCGTGATCGTGCTTGCCGGGTCGGAGTTTCTGTGCCAATTTCACGTATTTGCATGCAAATGCACTGATCTAGCACGCGAAACAGCGATTCCGCACAGAAATACACTTCTGAAACGAAGAATCGTCGAATCTGACATAAGCTCGAATAAATTGTGATCGTGCTTGCCGGGTCGGAGTTTCTGTGCCAATTTCGCGTATTTGCATGCAAATGCACTGATCTAGCGCGCGAAACAGCGATTCCGCCCTGAAATACACTTCTGAAACGAAGAACCGTCGAATCTGACATAAGATCGAATAAATCGTGATCGTGCTTGCCGAATCGGAGTTTCTGTGCCAATTTCGCATATTCGCATGCAAATGCACTGAGCTATCACGTGGAACAGCGGTCCCGCACTGAAATACACTTCTGAAACGAAGAATCGTAGAATCTGATGTAATATCGAGTAAATCGTGATCGTGCTTGCCGAATCGGAGGTTCTGTGTCAATTTCGTATATTTGCATGCAAATGCACTGATCTAGCACGCGAAACAGCGATTCCGCACTGAAATTCACTTACGAAACACCGAATCGTCGAATCTGACATAAACTTGAATCAATCGTGTCCGTGCATGCCGAATCGGAGTTTCTGTGGCAATTTCGCATATTTGCAAGCAAATGAACTGATTTAGCACGCGAAACAGCGATTCCGCCCTGAAATACACTTCTGAAACGAAGAACCGTCGAATCTGACATAAGCTCGAATAAATCGTGATCGTGTTTGCCGGGTCGAAGTTTCTGTGCCAATTTCTCATACTTGCATGCAAATGCACTGATCTAGCACGCAAGACAGCGATTCCGCACAGAAATACACTTCTGAAACGAAGAATCGTCGAATCTGATATAAGCTCGAATAAATCGGGATCGTGCTTGCCGGGTCGGAGTTTCCGTGCCAATTTCGCATATTTGTATGCAAATGCACTGATCTATCACGCGAAACAGCGACTCCGCACAGCAATACACTGCTGAAGCGAAGAATCGTCGAATCTGACATAAGCTCGAATACATCGTGATCGTGATTGTCGGGTCGGAGTTTCTGTGCCAATTTCGCGTATTTGCATGCAAATGCACTGATCTAGCACGCGAAACAGCGATTCCGCACAGAAATACACTTCTGAAACGAAGAATCGTCGAATCTGACATAAGCTCGAATAAATTGTGATCGTGCTTGCCGGGTCGGAGTTTCTGTGCCAATTTCGCGTATTTGCATGCAAATGCACTGATCTAGCACGCGAAACAGCGATTCCGCACAGAAATACACTTCTGAAACGAAGAATCGTCGAATCTGACATAAGCTCGAATAAATCGTGATCGTGCATGCCGGGTCGTAGTTTCTGTGCCAATTTCGCATATTTGCATGCAAATGCACTGATCTAGCACGCGAAACAGCGATTCCGCACAGAAATACACTTCTGAAACGAAGAATCGTCGAATCTGACATAAGATCGAGTAAATCGTGATCGTGGTTGCCGGGTCGGAGTTTCCGTGCCAATTTCGCACATTTGCATGCAAATACACTGATCTAGCACGCGAAATAGCGATTCCGCACAGAAATACACTTCTGAAACGAAGAATCGTCGAATCTGATATAAGCTCGAATAAATCGGGATCGTGCTTGCCGGGTCGGAGTTTCCGTGCCAATTTCGCATATTTGCATCCAAATGCACTGATCTAGCACGCGAAACAGCGATTCCGCACATAAATACACTTCTGAAACGAAGAACCGTCGAATCTGACATAAGTCGAATAAATCGTGACCGTGCTTGCCGCATCGGAGTTTCTGTGCCAATTTCGCATATCTGCATGCAAATGAACTGATCTAGCACGCGAAACAGCGATACCGCACTGAAATACACTTCTGAAACGAAGAATCGTCGAATCTGACATAAGGTCGAATAAATCGTGACCGTGCTTGCCGAATCGGAGTTTCTGTGCCAATTTCGCATATTCGCATGCAAATGCACTGGGCTATCACGCGGAACAGCGATCCCGCACAGAAATAGACTTGTGAAACGAAGAATCGTAGAATCTGATGTAATATTGAATAAATCGTGATCGTACTTGCCGAATCGGAGTTTCTGTATCAATTTCGTATATTTGCATGCAAATGCACTGATCTAGCACGCGAGATAGCGATTCCCCTCTGAAATACACTTCTGAAACGAAGAATCGTCGAATCTGACATAAGGTCGAATAAATCGTGACCGTGCTTGCCGAATCGGAGTTTCTGTGCCAATTTCGCATATTCGCATGCAAATGCACTGAGCTATCACGCGGAACAGCGATCCCGCACAGAAATAGACTTGTGAAACGGCGAATCGTAGAATCTGATGTAATATTGAATAAATCGTGTCCGTGCTTGCCGAATCGGAGTTTCTGTGCCAATTTCGCATATTTGCATGCAAATGAACTGTTCTAGCACGCGAAACAGCGATTCCGCCCTGAAATACACTTCTGAGACGAAGAACCGTCGAATCTGACATAAGGTCGAATAAATCGTGATCGTGCTTGCCGGGTCGGAGTTTCTGTGCCAGTTTCGCATATTTGCATCCAAATGCACTGATCTAGCACGCGAAACAGCGATTCCGCACATAAATACACTTCTGAAACGAAGAATCGTCGAATCTGAAATAAGCTCGAATAATTTGTGATCGTGCTTGCCGAAAAGGAGTTTCTATTCCAATTTCTCATACTTGCATGCAAATGCACTGATCTAGCGCGCGAAACAGCGATTCCGCACAGAAATACACTTCTGAAACGAAGAATCGTCGAATCTGACATAAGCACGAATAAATCGTGATCGTGCTTGCCGGGTCGGAGTTTCTGTGCCAATTTCACGTATTTGCATGCAAATGCACTGATCTAGCACGCGAAACAGCGATTCCGCACAGAAATACACTTCTGAAACGAAGAATCGTCGAATCTGACATAAGCTCGAATAAATTGTGATCGTGCTTGCCGGGTCGGAGTTTCTGTGCCAATTTGGCGTATTTGCATGCAAATGCACTGATCTAGCACGCGAAACAGCGATTCCGCACATAAATACACTTCTGAAACGAAGAATCGTTGAATCTGACATAAGCTCGAATAAATTGTGATCGTGCTTGCCGAAAAGGAGTTTCTATTCCAATTTCTCATACTTGCATGCAAATGCACTGATCTAGCGCGCGAAACAGCGATTCCGCACAGAAATACACTTCTGAAACGAAGAATCGTCGAATCTGACATAAGCTCGAATAAATCGTGATCGTGCTTGCCGGGTCGGAGTTTCTGTGCCAATTTCGCATATTTGCATCCAAATGCACTGATCTAGCACGCGAAACAGCGATTCCGCACAGAAATACACTTCTGAAACGAAGAATCGTCGAATCTGATATAAGCTCGAATAAATCGGGATCGTGCTTGCCGGGTCAGAGTTTCCTTGCCAATTTCGCATATTTGTATGCAAATGCACTGATCTAGCACGCGAAACAGCGATTCCGCACAGAAATACACTTCTGAAACGAAGAATCGTCGAATCTGACATAAGCTCGAATAAATTGTGATCGTGCTTGCCGGGTCGGAGTTTTTGTGCCAATTTCGCATATTTGCATGCAAATGCACTGATCTATCACGCGAAACAGCGATTCCGCACAGAAATACACTTCTGAAACGAAGAATCGTCGAATCTGACATAAGCTCGAATAAATCGTGATCGTGTTTGCCGGGTCGAAGTTTCTGTGCCAATTTCTCATACTTGCATGCAAATGCACTGATCTAGCACGCAAGACAGCGATTCCGCACAGAAATACTCTTCTGAAACGAAGAATCGTCGAATCTCACATAAGCTCGAATAAATCGTGATCGTGGTTGCCGGGTCGGAGTTTGCGTGCCAATTTCGCACATTTGCATGCAAATACACTGATCTAGCACGCGAAACAGCGATTCCGCACAGAAATACACTTCTGAAACGAAGAATCGTCGAATCTGAAATAAGCTCGAATAATTTGTGATCGTGCTTGCCGAAAAGGAGTTTCTATTCCAATTTCTCATACTTGCATGCAAATGCACTGATCTAGCGCCCGAAACAGCGATACCGCACAGAAATACACTTCTGAAACGAAGAATCGTCGAATCTGACATAAGCTCGAATAAATTGTGATCGTGCTTGCCGGGTCGGAGTTTCTGTGCCAATTTCGCGTATTTGCATGCAAATGCACTGATCTAACGCGCGAAACAGCGATTCCGCACAGAAATACACTTCTGAAACGAAGAATCGTCGAATCTGACATAAGCCCGAATAAATCGTGATCGTGTTTGCCGGGTCGAAGTTTCTGTGCCAATTTCTCATACTTGCATGCAAATGCACTGATCTAGCACGCAAGACAGCGATTCCGCACAGAAATACTCTTCTGAAACGAAGAATCGTCGAATCTGAAATAAGCTCGAATAATTTGTGATCGTGCTTGCCGAAAAGGAGTTTCTATTCCAATTTCTCATACTTGCATGCAAATGCACTGATCTAGCGCGCGAAACAGCGATTCCGCACAGAAATACACTTCTGAAACGAAGAATCGTCGAATCTGACATAAGCTCGAATAAATCGTGATCGTGCTTGCCGGGTCGGAGTTTCTGTGCCAATTTCACGTATTTGCATGCAAATGCACTGATCTAGCACGCGAAACAGCGATTCCGCACAGAAATACACTTCTTAAACGAAGAATCGTCGAATCTGACATAAGCTCGAATAAATTGTGATCGTGCTTGCCGGGTCGGAGTTTCTGTGCCAATTTCGCGTATTTGCATGCAAATGCACTGATCTAGCGCGCGAAACAGCGATTCCGGCCTGAAATACACTTCTGAAACGAAGAACCGTCGAATCTGACATAAGATCGAATAAATCGTGATCGTGCTTGCCGAATCGGAGTTTCTGTGCCAATTTCGCATATTCGCATGCAAATGCACTGAGCTATCACGTGGAACAGCGGTCCCGCACTGAAATACACTTCTGAAACGAAGAATCGTAGAATCTGATGTAATATTGAGTAAATCGTGATCGTGCTTGCCGAATCGGAGGTTCTGTGTCAATTTCTATATATTTGCATGCAAATGCACTGATCTAGCACGCGAAACAGCGATTCCGCCCTGAAATACACTTCTGAAACGAAGAACCGTCGAATCTGACATAAGCTCGAATAAATCGTGATCGTGTTTGCCGGGTCGAAGTTTCTGTGCCAATTTCTCATACTTGCATGCAAATGCACTGATCTAGCACGCAAGACAGCGATTCCGCACAGAAATACTCTTCTGAAACGAAGAATCGTCGAATCTGACATAAGATCGAATAAATCGTGATCGTGGTTGCCGGGTCGGAGTTTCCGTGCCAATTTCGCACATTTGCATGCAAATACACTGATCTAGCACGCGAAATAGCGATTCCGCACAGAAATACACATCTGAAACGAAGAATCGTCGAATCTGAAATAAGCTCGAATAATTTGTGATCGTGCTTGCCGAAAAGGAGTTTCTATTCCAATTTCTCATACTTGCATGCAAATGCACTGATCTAGCGCGCGAAACAGCGATTCCGCACAGAAATACACTTCTGAAACGAAGAATCGTTGAATCTGACATAAGCTCGAATAAATCGTGATCGTGCTTGCCGGGTCGGAGTTTCTGTGCCAATTTCGCATATTTGCATGCAAATGCACTGATCTATCACGCGAAACAGCGATTCCGCACAGAAATACACTTCTGAAACGAAGAATCGTCGAATCTGACATAAGCTCGAATAAATCGTGATCGTGTTTGCCGGGTCGAAGTTTCTGTGCCAATTTCTCATACTTGCATGCAAATGCACTGATCTAGCACGCAAGACAGCGATTCCGCACAGAAATACTCTTCTGAAACGAAGAATCGTCGAATCTCACATAAGCTCGAATAAATCGTGATCGTGGTTGCCGGGTCGGAGTTTGCGTGCCAATTTCGCACATTTGAATGCAAATACACTGATCTAGCACGCGAAACAGCGATTCCGCACAGAAATACACTTCTGAAACGAAGAATCGTCGAATCTGAAATAAGCTCGAATAATTTGTGATCGTGCTTGCCGAAAAGGAGTTTCTATTCCAATTTCTCATACTTGCATGCAAATGCACTGATCTAGCGCCCGAAACAGCGATACCGCACAGAAATACACTTCTGAAACGAAGAATCGTCGAATCTGACATAAGCTCGAATAAATTGTGATCGTGCTTGCCGGGTCGGAGTTTCTGTGCCAATTTCGCGTATTTGCATGCAAATGCACTGATCTAACGCGCGAAACAGCGATTCCGCACAGAAATACACTTCTGAAACGAAGAATCGTCGAATCTGACATAAGCCCGAATAAATCGTGATCGTGTTTGCCGGGTCGAAGTTTCTGTGCCAATTTCTCATACTTGCATGCAAATGCACTGATCTAGCACGCAAGACAGCGATTCCGCACAGAAATACTCTTCTGAAACGAAGAATCGTCGAATCTGAAATAAGCTCGAATAATTTGTGATCGTGCTTGCCGAAAAGGAGTTTCTATTCCAATTTCTCATACTTGCATGCAAATGCACTGATCTAGCGCGCGAAACAGCGATTCCGCACAGAAATACACTTCTGAAACGAAGAATCGTCGAATCTGACATAAGCTCGAATAAATCGTGATCGTGCTTGCCGGGTCGGAGTTTCTGTGCCAATTTCACGTATTTGCATGCAAATGCACTGATCTAGCACGCGAAACAGCGATTCCGCACAGAAATACACTTCTTAAACGAAGAATCGTCGAATCTGACATAAGCTCGAATAAATTGTGATCGTGCTTGCCGGGTCGGAGTTTCTGTGCCAATTTCGCGTATTTGCATGCAAATGCACTGATCTAGCGCGCGAAACAGCGATTCCGGCCTGAAATACACTTCTGAAACGAAGAACCGTCGAATCTGACATAAGATCGAATAAATCGTGATCGTGCTTGCCGAATCGGAGTTTCTGTGCCAATTTCGCATATTCGCATGCAAATGCACTGAGCTATCACGTGGAACAGCGGTCCCGCACTGAAATACACTTCTGAAACGAAGAATCGTAGAATCTGATGTAATATTGAGTAAATCGTGATCGTGCTTGCCGAATCGGAGGTTCTGTGTCAATTTCTATATATTTGCATGCAAATGCACTGATCTAGCACGCGAAACAGCGATTCCGCCCTGAAATACACTTCTGAAACGAAGAACCGTCGAATCTGACATAAGCTCGAATAAATCGTGATCGTGTTTGCCGGGTCGAAGTTTCTGTGCCAATTTCTCATACTTGCATGCAAATGCACTGATCTAGCACGCAAGACAGCGATTCCGCACAGAAATACTCTTCTGAAACGAAGAATCGTCGAATCTGACATAAGATCGAATAAATCGTGATCGTGGTTGCCGGGTCGGAGTTTCCGTGCCAATTTCGCACATTTGCATGCAAATACACTGATCTAGCACGCGAAATAGCGATTCCGCACAGAAATACACATCTGAAACGAAGAATCGTCGAATCTGAAATAAGCTCGAATAATTTGTGATCGTGCTTGCCGAAAAGGAGTTTCTATTCCAATTTCTCATACTTGCATGCAAATGCACTGATCTAGCGCGCGAAACAGCGATTCCGCACAGAAATACACATCTGAAACGAAGAATCGTTGAATCTGACATAAGCTCGAATAAATCGTGATCGTGCTTGCCGGGTCGGAGTTTCTGTGCCAATTTCGCATATTTGCATGCAAATGCACTGATCTATCACGCGAAACAGCGATTCCGCACAGAAATACACTTCTGAAACGAAGAATCGTCGAATCTGACATAAGCTCGAATAAATCGTGATCGTGTTTGCCGGGTCGAAGTTTCTGTGCCAATTTCTCATACTTGCATGCAAATGCACTGATCTAGCACGCAAGACAGCGATTCCGCACAGAAATACTCTTCTGAAACGAAGAATCGTCGAATCTCACATAAGCTCGAATAAATCGTGATCGTGGTTGCCGGGTCGGAGTTTGCGTGCCAATTTCGCACATTTGCATGCAAATACACTGATCTAGCACGCGAAACAGCGATTCCGCACAGAAATACACTTCTGAAACGAAGAATCGTCGAATCTGACATAAGCCCGAATAAATCGTGATCGTGTTTGCCGGGTCGAAGTTTCTGTGCCAATTTCTCATACTTGCATGCAAATGCACTGATCTAGCACGCAAGACAGCGATTCCGCACAGAAATACTCTTCTGAAACGAAGAATCGTCGAATCTGAAATAAGCTCGAATAATTTGTGATCGTGCTTGCCGAAAAGGAGTTTCTATTCCAATTTCTCATACTTGCATGCAAATGCACTGATCTAGCGCGCGAAACAGCGATTCCGCACAGAAATACACTTCTGAAACGAAGAATCGTCGAATCTGACATAAGCTCGAATAAATCGTGATCGTGCTTGCCGGGTCGGAGTTTCTGTGCCAATTTCACGTATTTGCATGCAAATGCACTGATCTAGCACGCGAAACAGCGATTCCGCACAGAAATACACTTCTTAAACGAAGAATCGTCGAATCTGACATAAGCTCGAATAAATTGTGATCGTGCTTGCCGGGTCGGAGTTTCTGTGCCAATTTCGCGTATTTGCATGCAAATGCACTGATCTAGCGCGCGAAACAGCGATTCCGGCCTGAAATACACTTCTGAAACGAAGAACCGTCGAATCTGACATAAGATCGAATAAATCGTGATCGTGCTTGCCGAATCGGAGTTTCTGTGCCAATTTCGCATATTCGCATGCAAATGCACTGAGCTATCACGTGGAACAGCGGTCCCGCACTGAAATACACTTCTGAAACGAAGAATCGTAGAATCTGATGTAATATTGAGTAAATCGTGATCGTGCTTGCCGAATCGGAGGTTCTGTGTCAATTTCTATATATTTGCATGCAAATGCACTGATCTAGCACGCGAAACAGCGATTCCGCCCTGAAATACACTTCTGAAACGAAGAACCGTCGAATCTGACATAAGCTCGAATAAATCGTGATCGTGTTTGCCGGGTCGAAGTTTCTGTGCCAATTTCTCATACTTGCATGCAAATGCACTGATCTAGCACGCAAGACAGCGATTCCGCACAGAAATACTCTTCTGAAACGAAGAATCGTCGAATCTGACATAAGATCGAATAAATCGTGATCGTGGTTGCCGGGTCGGAGTTTCCGTGCCAATTTCGCACATTTGCATGCAAATACACTGATCTAGCACGCGAAATAGCGATTCCGCACAGAAATACACATCTGAAACGAAGAATCGTCGAATCTGAAATAAGCTCGAATAATTTGTGATCGTGCTTGCCGAAAAGGAGTTTCTATTCCAATTTCTCATACTTGCATGCAAATGCACTGATCTAGCGCGCGAAACAGCGATTCCGCACAGAAATACACTTCTGAAACGAAGAATCGTTGAATCTGACATAAGCTCGAATAAATCGTGATCGTGCTTGCCGGGTCGAAGTTTCTGTGCCAATTTCGCATATTTGCATGCAAATGCACTGATCTATCACGCGAAACAGCGATTCCGCACAGAAATACACTTCTGAAACGAAGAATCGTCGAATCTGACATAAGCTCGAATAAATCGTGATCGTGTTTGCCGGGTCGAAGTTTCTGTGCCAATTTCTCATACTTGCATGCAAATGCACTGATCTAGCACGCAAGACAGCGATTCCGCACAGAAATACTCTTCTGAAACGAAGAATCGTCGAATCTCACATAAGCTCGAATAAATCGTGATCGTGGTTGCCGGGTCGGAGTTTGCGTGCCAATTTCGCACATTTGCATGCAAATACACTGATCTAGCACGCGCAACAGCGATTCCGCACAGAAATACACTTCTGAAACGAAGAATCGTCGAATCTGAAATAAGCTCGAATAATTTGTGATCGTGCTTGCCGAAAAGGAGTTTCTATTCCAATTTCTCATACTTGCATGCAAATGCACTGATCTAGCGCCCGAAACAGCGATACCGCACAGAAATACACTTCTGAAACGAAGAATCGTCGAATCTGACATAAGCTCGAATAAATTGTGATCGTGCTTGCCGGGTCGGAGTTTCTGTGCCAATTTCGCGTATTTGCATGCAAATGCACTGATCTAGCGCGCGAAACAGCGATTCCGCACAGAAATACACTTCTGAAACGAAGAATCGTCGAATCTGACATAAGCCCGAATAAATCGTGATCGTGTTTGCCGGGTCGAAGTTTCTGTGCCAATTTATCATACTTGCATGCAAATGCACTGATCTAGCACGCAAGACAGCGATTCCGCACAGAAATACTCTTCTGAAACGAAGAATCGTCGAATCTGACATAAGCTCGAATAAATCGTGATCGTGGTTGCCGGGTCGGAGTTTCCGTGCCAATTTCGCACATTTGCATGCAAATACACTGATCTAGCACGCGAAATAGCGATTCCGCACAGAAATACACTTCTGAAACGAAGAATCGTCGAATCTGAAATAAGCTCGAATAATTTGTGATCGTGCTTGCCGAAAAGGAGTTTCTATTCCAATTTCTCATACTTGCATGCAAATGCACTGATCTAGCGCGCGAAACAGCGATTCCGCACAGAAATACACTTCTGAAACGAAGAATCGTCGAATCTGACATAAGCTCGAATAAATCGTGATCGTGCTTGCCGGGTCGGAGTTTCTGTGCCAATTTCGCATATTTGCATGCAAATGCACTGATCTAGCACGCGAAACAGCGATTCCGCACAGAAATACACTTCTGAAACGAAGAATCGTCGAATCTGATATAAGCTCGAATAAATCGGGATCGTCCTTGCCGGGTCGGAGTTTCCGTGCCAATTTCGCATATTTGTATGCAAATGCACTGATCTATCACGCGAAACAGCGACTCCGCACAGAAATACACTTCTGAAACGAAGAATCGTCGAATCTGACATAAGCTCGAATAAATTGTGATCGTGCTTGCCGGGTCGGAGTTTCTGTGCCAATTTTGCATATTTGCATTCAAATGCACTGATCTGGCCTGCGAAACAGCGATTCCGCACAGAAATACACTGCTGAAGCGAAGAATCGTCGAATCTGACATAAGCTCGAATACATCGTGATCGTGTTTGTCGGGTCGGAGTTTCTGTGCCAATTTCGCGTATTTGCATGCAAATGCACTGATCTAGCACGCGAAACAGCGATTCCGCACAGAAATACACTTCTGAAACGAAGAATCGTCGAATCTGACATAAGCTCGAATAAATTGTGATCGTGCTTGCCGGGTCGGAGTTTCTGTGCCAATTTCGCATATTTGCATGCAAATGCACTGATCTAGCACGCGAAACAGCGATTCCGCACAGAAATACACTTCTGAAACGAAGAATCGTCGAATCTGACATAAGATCGAATAAATCGTGATCGTGGTTGCCGGGTCGGAGTTTCCGTGCCAATTTCGCACATTTGCATGCAAATGCACTGATCTATCACGCGAAACAGCGACTCCGCACAGAAATACACTTCTGAAACGAAGAATCGTCGAATCTGACATAAGCTCGAATAAATTGTGATCGTGCTTGCCGGGTCGGAGTTTCTGTGCCAATTTTGCATATTTGCATTCAAATGCACTGATCTGGCACGCGAAACAGCGATTCCGCACAGAAATACACTGCTGAAGCGAAGAATCGTCGAATCTGACAAAAGCTCGAATACATCGTGATCGTGCATGCCGGGTCGGAGTTTCTGTGCCAATTTCGCATATTTGCATGCAAATGCACTGATCTAGCACGCAAAACAGCGATTCCGCACAGAAATACACTTCTGAAACGAAGAATCGTCGAATCTGACATAAGCTCGAATAAATCGTGATCGTGCTTGCCGGGTCGGAGTTTCTGTGCCAATTTCACGTATTTGCATGCAAATGCACTGATCTAGCACGCGAAACAGCGATTCCGCACAGAAATACACTTCTGAAACGAAGAATCGTCGAATCTGACATAAGCTCGAATAAATTGTGATCGTGCTTGCCGGGTCGGAGTTTCTGTGCCAATTTCGCGTATTTGCATGCAAATGCACTGATCTAGCACGCGAAACAGCGATTCCGCACAGAAATACACTTCTGAAACGAAGAATCGTCGAATCTGACATAAGCTCGAATAAATCGTGATCGTGCATGCCGGGTCGTAGTTTCTGTGCCAATTTCGCATATTTACATGCAAATGCACTGATCTAGCACGCGAAACAGCGATTCAGCACAGAAATACACTTCTGAAACGAAGAATCGTCGAATCTGACATAAGCTCGAATAAATTGTGATCGTGCTTGCCGGGTCGGAGTTTCTGTGCCAATTTCGCATATTTGCATTCAAATGCACTGATCTAGCACGCGAAACAGCGATTCCGCACAGAAATACACTTCTGAAACGAAGAATCATCGAATCTGATATAAGCTCGAATAAATCGGGATCGTGCTTGCCGGGTCGGAGTTTCCTTGCCAATTTCGCATATTTGTATGCAAATGCACTGATCTAGCACGCGAAACAGCGATTCCGCACAGAAATACACTTCTGAAACGAAGAATCGTCGAATCTGACATAAGCTCGAATAAATTGTGATCGTGCTTGCCGGGTCGGAGTTTTTGTGCCAATTTCGCATATTTGCATGCAAATGCACTGATCTATCACGCGAAACAGCGATTCCGCACAGAAATACACTTCTGAAACGAAGAATCGTCGAATCTGACATAAGCTCGAATAAATCGTGATCGTGTTTGCCGGGTCGAAGTTTCTGTGCCAATTTCTCATACTTGCATGCAAATGCACTGATCTAGCACGCAAGACAGCGATTCCGCACAGAAATACTCTTCTGAAACGAAGAATCGTCGAATCTCACATAAGCTCGAATAAATCGTGATCGTGGTTGCCGGGTCGGAGTTTGCGTGCCAATTTCGCACATTTGCATGCAAATACACTGATCTAGCACGCGAAACAGCGATTCCGCACAGAAATACACTTCTGAAACGAAGAATCGTCGAATCTGAAATAAGCTCGAATAATTTGTGATCGTGCTTGCCGAAAAGGAGTTTCTATTCCAATTTCTCATACTTGCATGCAAATGCACTGATCTAGCGCGCGAAACAGCGATTCCGCACAGAAATACACTTCTGAAACGAAGAATCGTCGAATCTGACATAAGCCCGAATAAATCGTGATCGTGTTTGCCGGGTCGAAGTTTCTGTGCCAATTTCTCATACTTGCATGCAAATGCACTGATCTAGCACGCAAGACAGCGAATCCGCACAGAAATACTCTTCTGAAACGAAGAATCATCGAATCTGACATAAGCTCGAATAAATCGTGATCGTGGTTGCCGGGTCGGAGTTTCCGTGCCAATTTCGCACATTTGCATGCAAATACACTGATCTAGCACGCGAAATAGCGATTCCGCACAGAAATACACTTCTGAAACGAAGAATCGTCGAATCTGAAATAAGCTCGAATAATTTGTGATCGTGCTTGCCGAAAAGGAGTTTCTATTCCAATTTCTCATACTTGCATGCAAATGCACTGATCTAGGGCGCGAAACAGCGATTCCGCACAGAAATACACTTCTGAAACGAAGAATCGTCGAATCTGACATAAGCTCGAATAAATCGTGATCGTGCTTGCCGGGTCGGAGTTTCTGTGCCAATTTCGCATATTTGCATGCAAATGCACTGATCTAGCACGCGAAACAGCGATTCCGCACAGAAATACACTTCTGAAACGAAGAATCGTCGAATCTGACATAAGCTCGAATAAATTGTGATCGTGCTTGCCGGGTCGGAGTTTCTGTGCCAATTTCGCGTATTTGCATGCAAATGCACTGATCTAGCGCGCGAAACAGCGATTCCGCCCTGAAATACACTTCTGAAACGAAGAACCGTCGAATCTGACATAAGATCGACTAAATCGTGATCGTGCTTGCCGAATCGGAGTTTCTGTGCCAATTTCGCATATTCGCATGCAAATGCACTGAGCTATCACGTGGAACAGCGGTCCCGCACTGAAATACACTTCTGAAACGAAGAATCGTAGAATCTGATGTAATATTGAGTAAATCGTGATCGTGCTTGCCGAATCGGAGGTTCTGTGTCAATTTCGTATATTTGCATGCAAATGCACTGATCTAGCACGCGAAACAGCGATTCCGCACTGAAATTCACTTACGAAACACCGAATCGTCGAATCTGACATAAACTTGAATCAATCGTGTCCGTGCATGCCGAATCGGAGTTTCTGTGCCAATTTCGCATATTTGCAAGCAAATGAACTGATTTAGCACGCGAAACAGCGATTCCGCCCTGAAATACACTTCTGAAACGAAGAACCGTCGAATCTGACATAAGCTCGAATAAATCGTGATCGTGTTTGCCGGGTCGAAGTTTCTGTGCCAATTTCTCATACTTGCATGCAAATGCACTGATCTAGCACGCAAGACAGCGATTCCGCACAGAAATACTCTTCTGAAACGAAGAATCGTCGAATCTGACATAAGATCGAATAAATCGTGATCGTGGTTGCCGGGTCGGAGTTTCCGTGCCAATTTACACACATTTGCATGCAAATACACTGATCTAGCACGCGAAATAGCGATTCCGCACAGAAATACACTTCTGAAACGAAGAATCGTCGAATCTGAAATAAGCTCGAATAATTTGTGATCGTGCTTGCCGAAAAGGAGTTTCTATTCCAATTTCTCATACTTGCATGCAAATGCACTGATCTAGCGCGCGAAACAGCGATTCCGCACAGAAATACACTTCTGAAACGAAGAATCGTCGAATCTGACATAAGCTCGAATAAATCGTGATCGTGCTTGCCGGGTCGGAGTTTCTGTGCCAATTTCGCATATTTGCATGCAAATGCACTGATCTAGCACGCGAAACAGCGATTCCGCACAGAAATACACTTCTGAAACGAAGAATCGTCGAATCTGATATAAGCTCGAATAAATCGGGATCGTGCTTGCCGGGTCGGAGTTTCCGTGCCAATTTCGCATATTTGTATGCAAATGCACTGATCTATCACGCGAAACAGCGACTCCGCACAGAAATACACTTCTGAAACGAAGAATCGTCGAATCTGACATAAGCTCGAATAAATTGTGATCGTGCTTGCCGGGTCGGAGTTTCTGTGCCAATTTTGCATATTTGCATTCAAATGCACTGATCTGGCACGCGAAACAGCGATTCCGCACAGCAATACACTGCTGAAGCGAAGAATCGTCGAATCTGACATAAGCTCGAATACATCGTGATCGTGTTTGTCGGGTCGGAGTTTCTGTGCCAATTTCGCGTATTTGCATGCAAATGCACTGATCTAGCACGCGAAACGGCGATTCCGCCCAGAAATACACTTCTGAAACGAAGAATCGTCGAATCTGACATAAGCTCGAATAAATTGTGATCGTGCTTGCCGGGTCGGTGTTTCTGTGCCAATTTCGCGTATTTGCATGCAAATGCACTGATCTAGCACGCGAAACAGCGATTCCGCACAGAAATACACTTCTGAAACGAAGAATCGTCGAATCTGACATAAGCTCGAATAAATCGTGATCGTGCATGCCGGGTCGTAGTTTCTGTGCCAATTTCGCATATTTGCATGCAAATGCACTGATCTAGCACGCGAAACAGCGATTCCGCACAGAAATACACTTCTGAAACGAAGAATCGTCGAATCTGACATAAGATCGAATAAATCGTGATCGTGGTTGCCGGGTCGGAGTTTCCGTGCCAATTTCGCACATTTGCATGCAAATACACTGATCTAGCACGCGAAATAGCGATTCCGCACAGAAATACACTTCTGAAACGAAGAATCGTCGAATCTGATATAAGCTCGAATAAATCGCGATCGTGCTTGCCGGGTCGGAGTTTCCGTGCCAATTTCGCATATTTGTATGCAAATGCACTGATCTATCACGCGAAACAGCGACTCCGCACAGAAATACACTTCTGAAACGAAGAATCGTCGAATCTGACATAAGCTCGAATAAATTGTGATCGTGCTTGCCGGGTCGGAGTTTCTGTGCCAATTTTGCATATTTGCATTCAAATGCACTGATCTGGCACGCGAAACAGCGATTCCGCACAGAAATACACTGCTGAAGCGAAGAATCGTCGAATCTGACAAAAGCTCGAATACATCGTGATCGTGCATGCCGGGTCGGAGTTTCTGTGCCAATTTCACGTATTTGCATGCAAATGCACTGATCTAGCACGCGAAACAGCGATTCCGCACAGAAATACACTTCTGAAACGAAGAATCGTCGAATCTGACATAAGCTCGAATAAATTGTGATCGTGCTTGCCGGGTCGGAGTTTCTGTGCCAATTTCGCGTATTTGCATGCAAATGCACTGATCTAGCACGCGAAACAGCGATTCCGCACAGAAATACACTTCTGAAACGAAGAATCGTCGAATCTGACAGAAGCTCGAATAAATCGTGATCGTGCATGCCGGGTCGTAGTTTCTGTGCCAATTTCGCATATTTGCATGCAAATGCACTGATCTAGCACGCGAAACAGCGATTCCGCACAGAAATACACTTCTGAAACGAAGAATCGTCGAATCTGACATAAGCTCGAATAAATCGTGATCGTGTTTGCCGGGTCGAAATTTCTGTGCCAATTTCTCATACTTGCATGCAAATGCACTGATCTAGCACGCAAGACAGCGATTCCGCACAGAAATACACTTCTGAAACGAAGAATCGTTGAATCTGACATAAGCTCGAATAAATCGTGATCGTGCTTGCCGGGTCGGAGTTTCTGTGCCAATTTCGCATATTTGCATGCAAATGCACTGATCTAGCACGCGAAACAGCGATTCCGCACAGAAATACACTTCTGAAACGAAGAATCGTCGAATCTGATATAAGCTCGAATAAATCGGGATCGTCCTTGCCGGGTCGGAGTTTCCGTGCCAATTTCGCATATTTGTATGCAAATGCACTGATCTATCACGCGAAACAGCGACTCCGCACAGAAATACACTTCTGAAACGAAGAATCGTCGAATCTGACATAAGCTCGAATAAATTGTGATCGTGCTTGCCGGGTCGGAGTTTCTGTGCCAATTTTGCATATTTGCATTCAAATGCACTGATCTGGCACGCGAAACAGCGATTCCGCACAGAAATACACTGCTGAAGCGAAGAATCGTCGAATCTGACATAAGCTCGAATACATCGTGATCGTGTTTGTCGGGTCGGAGTTTCTGTGCCAATTTCGCGTATTTGCATGCAAATGCACTGATCTAGCACGCGAAACAGCGATTCCGCACAGAAATACACTTCTGAAACGAAGAATCGTCGAATCTGACATAAGCTCGAATAAATTGTGATCGTGCTTGCCGGGTCGGAGTTTCTGTGCCAATTTCGCATATTTGCATGCAAATGCACTGATCTAGCACGCGAAACAGCGATTCCGCACAGAAATACACTTCTGAAACGAAGAATCGTCGAATCTGACATAAGATCGAATAAATCGTGATCGTGGTTGCCGGGTCGGAGTTTCCGTGCCAATTTCGCACATTTGCATGCAAATGCACTGATCTATCACGCGAAACAGCGACTCCGCACAGAAATACACTTCTGAAACGAAGAATCGTCGAATCTGACATAAGCTCGAATAAATTGTGATCGTGCTTGCCGGGTCGGAGTTTCTGTGCCAATTTTGCATATTTGCATTCAAATGCACTGATCTGGCACGCGAAACAGCGATTCCGCACAGAAATACACTGCTGAAGCGAAGAATCGTCGAATCTGACAAAAGCTCGAATACATCGTGATCGTGCATGCCGGGTCGGAGTTTCTGTGCCAATTTCGCATATTTGCATGCAAATGCACTGATCTAGCACGCAAAACAGCGATTCCGCACAGAAATACACTTCTGAAACGAAGAATCGTCGAATCTGACATAAGCTCGAATAAATCGTGATCGTGCTTGCCGGGTCGGAGTTTCTGTGCCAATTTCACGTATTTGCATGCAAATGCACTGATCTAGCACGCGAAACAGCGATTCCGCACAGAAATACACTTCTGAAACGAAGAATCGTCGAATCTGACATAAGCTCGAATAAATTGTGATCGTGCTTGCCGGGTCGGAGTTTCTGTGCCAATTTCGCGTATTTGCATGCAAATGCACTGATCTAGCACGCGAAACAGCGATTCCGCACAGAAATACACTTCTGAAACGAAGAATCGTCGAATCTGACATAAGCTCGAATAAATCGTGATCGTGCATGCCGGGTCGTAGTTTCTGTGCCAATTTCGCATATTTACATGCAAATGCACTGATCTAGCACGCGAAACAGCGATTCCGCACAGAAATACACTTCTGAAACGAAGAATCGTCGAATCTGACATAAGCTCGAATAAATTGTGATCGTGCTTGCCGGGTCGGAGTTTCTGTGCCAATTTCGCATATTTGCATTCAAATGCACTGATCTAGCACGCGAAACAGCGATTCCGCACAGAAATACACTTCTGAAACGAAGAATCATCGAATCTGATATAAGCTCGAATAAATCGGGATCGTGCTTGCCGGGTCGGAGTTTCCTTGCCAATTTCGCATATTTGTATGCAAATGCACTGATCTAGCACGCGAAACAGCGATTCCGCACAGAAATACACTTCTGAAACGAAGAATCGTCGAATCTGACATAAGCTCGAATAAATTGTGATCGTGCTTGCCGGGTCGGAGTTTTTGTGCCAATTTCGCATATTTGCATGCAAATGCACTGATCTATCACGCGAAACAGCGATTCCGCACAGAAATACACTTCTGAAACGAAGAATCGTCGAATCTGACATAAGCTCGAATAAATCGTGATCGTGTTTGCCGGGTCGAAGTTTCTGTGCCAATTTCTCATACTTGCATGCAAATGCACTGATCTAGCACGCAAGACAGCGATTCCGCACAGAAATACTCTTCTGAAACGAAGAATCGTCGAATCTCACATAAGCTCGAATAAATCGTGATCGTGGTTGCCGGGTCGGAGTTTGCGTGCCAATTTCGCACATTTGCATGCAAATACACTGATCTAGCACGCGAAACAGCGATTCCGCACAGAAATACACTTCTGAAACGAAGAATCGTCGAATCTGAAATAAGCTGGAATAATTTGTGATCGTGCTTGCCGAAAAGGAGTTTCTATTCCAATTTCTCATACTTGCATGCAAATGCACTGATCTAGCGCGCGAAACAGCGATTCCGCACAGAAATACACTTCTGAAACGAAGAATCGTCGAATCTGACATAAGCCCGAATAAATCGTGATCGTGTTTGCCGGGTCGAAGTTTCTGTGCCAATTTCTCATACTTGCATGCAAATGCACTGATCTAGCACGCAAGACAGCGAATCCGCACAGAAATACTCTTCTGAAACGAAGAATCATCGAATCTGACATAAGCTCGAATAAATCGTGATCGTGGTTGCCGGGTCGGAGTTTCCGTGCCAATTTCGCACATTTGCATGCAAATACACTGATCTAGCACGCGAAATAGCGATTCCGCACAGAAATACACTTCTGAAACGAAGAATCGTCGAATCTGAAATAAGCTCGAATAATTTGTGATCGTGCTTGCCGAAAAGGAGTTTCTATTCCAATTTCTCATACTTGCATGCAAATGCACTGATCTAGCGCGCGAAACAGCGATTCCGCACAGAAATACACTTCTGAAACGAAGAATCGTCGAATCTGACATAAGCTCGAATAAATCGTGATCGTGCTTGCCGGGTCGGAGTTTCTGTGCCAATTTCGCATATTTGCATGCAAATGCACTGATCTAGCACGCGAAACAGCGATTCCGCACAGAAATACACTTCTGAAACGAAGAATCGTCGAATCTGACATAAGCTCGAATAAATTGTGATCGTGCTTGCCGGGTCGGAGTTTCTGTGCCAATTTCGCGTATTTGCATGCAAATGCACTGATCTAGCGCGCGAAACAGCGATTCCGCCCTGAAATACACTTCTGAAACGAAGAACCGTCGAATCTGACATAAGATCGACTAAATCGTGATCGTGCTTGCCGAATCGGAGTTTCTGTGCCAATTTCGCATATTCGCATGCAAATGCACTGAGCTATCACGTGGAACAGCGGTCCCGCACTGAAATACACTTCTGAAACGAAGAATCGTAGAATCTGATGTAATATTGAGTAAATCGTGATCGTGCTTGCCGAATCGGAGGTTCTGTGTCAATTTCGTATATTTGCATGCAAATGCACTGATCTAGCACGCGAAACAGCGATTCCGCACTGAAATTCACTTACGAAACACCGAATCGTCGAATCTGACATAAACTTGAATCAATCGTGTCCGTGCATGCCGAATCGGAGTTTCTGTGCCAATTTCGCATATTTGCAAGCAAATGAACTGATTTAGCACGCGAAACAGCGATTCCGCCCTGAAATACACTTCTGAAACGAAGAACCGTCGAATCTGACATAAGCTCGAATAAATCGTGATCGTGTTTGCCGGGTCGAAGTTTCTGTGCCAATTTCTCATACTTGCATGCAAATGCACTGATCTAGCACGCAAGACAGCGATTCCGCACAGAAATACTCTTCTGAAACGAAGAATCGTCGAATCTGACATAAGATCGAATAAATCGTGATCGTGGTTGCCGGGTCGGAGTTTCCGTGCCAATTTACACACATTTGCATGCAAATACACTGATCTAGCACGCGAAATAGCGATTCCGCACAGAAATACACTTCTGAAACGAAGAATCGTCGAATCTGAAATAAGCTCGAATAATTTGTGATCGTGCTTGCCGAAAAGGAGTTTCTATTCCAATTTCTCATACTTGCATGCAAATGCACTGATCTAGCGCGCGAAACAGCGATTCCGCACAGAAATACACTTCTGAAACGAAGAATCGTCGAATCTGACATAAGCTCGAATAAATCGTGATCGTGCTTGCCGGGTCGGAGTTTCTGTGCCAATTTCGCATATTTGCATGCAAATGCACTGATCTTGCACGCGAAACAGCGATTCCGCACAGAAATACACTTCTGAAACGAAGAATCGTCGAATCTGATATAAGCTCGAATAAATCGGGATCGTGCTTGCCGGGTCGGAGTTTCCGTGCCAATTTCGCATATTTGTATGCAAATGCACTGATCTATCACGCGAAACAGCGACTCCGCACAGAAATACACTTCTGAAACGAAGAATCGTCGAATCTGACATAAGCTCGAATAAATTGTGATCGTGCTTGCCGGGTCGGAGTTTCTGTGCCAATTTTGCATATTTGCATTCAAATGCACTGATCTGGCACGCGAAACAGCGATTCCGCACAGCAATACACTGCTGAAGCGAAGAATCGTCGAATCTGACATAAGCTCGAATACATCGTGATCGTGTTTGTCGGGTCGGAGTTTCTGTGCCAATTTCGCGTATTTGCATGCAAATGCACTGATCTAGCACGCGAAACGGCGATTCCGCCCAGAAATACACTTCTGAAACGAAGAATCGTCGAATCTGACATAAGCTCGAATAAATTGTGATCGTGCTTGCCGGGTCGGTGTTTCTGTGCCAATTTCGCGTATTTGCATGCAAATGCACTGATCTAGCACGCGAAACAGCGATTCCGCACAGAAATACACTTCTGAAACGAAGAATCGTCGAATCTGACATAAGCTCGAATAAATCGTGATCGTGCATGCCGGGTCGTAGTTTCTGTGCCAATTTCGCATATTTGCATGCAAATGCACTGATCTAGCACGCGAAACAGCGATTCCGCACAGAAATACACTTCTGAAACGAAGAATCGTCGAATCTGACATAAGATCGAATAAATCGTGATCGTGGTTGCCGGGTCGGAGTTTCCGTGCCAATTTCGCACATTTGCATGCAAATACACTGATCTAGCACGCGAAATAGCGATTCCGCACAGAAATACACTTCTGAAACGAAGAATCGTCGAATCTGATATAAGCTCGAATAAATCGCGATCGTGCTTGCCGGGTCGGAGTTTCCGTGCCAATTTCGCATATTTGTATGCAAATGCACTGATCTATCACGCGAAACAGCGACTCCGCACAGAAATACACTTCTGAAACGAAGAATCGTCGAATCTGACATAAGCTCGAATAAATTGTGATCGTGCTTGCCGGGTCGGAGTTTCTGTGCCAATTTTGCATATTTGCATTCAAATGCACTGATCTGGCACGCGAAACAGCGATTCCGCACAGAAATACACTGCTGAAGCGAAGAATCGTCGAATCTGACAAAAGCTCGAATACATCGTGATCGTGCATGCCGGGTCGGAGTTTCTGTGCCAATTTCGCATATTTGCATGCAAATGCACTGATCTAGCACGCGAAACAGCGATTCCGCACAGAAATACACTTCTGAAACGAAGAATCGTCGAATCTGACATAAGCTCGAATAAATCGTGATCGTGTTTGCCGGGTCGAAATTTCTGTGCCAATTTCTCATACTTGCATGCAAATGCACTGATCTAGCACGCAAGACAGCGATTCCGCACAGAAATACACTTCTGAAACGAAGAATCGTTGAATCTGACATAAGCTCGAATAAATTGTGATCGTGCTTGCCGGGTTGGAGTTTCTGTGCCAATTTCGCATATTTGCATTCAAATGCACTGATCTAGCACGCGAAACAGCGATTCCGCACAGAAATATACTTCTGAAGCGAAGAATCGTCGAATCTGACATAAGCTCGAATAAATCGTGATCGTGCTTGCCGGGTCGGAGTTTCTGTGCCAATTTCGCATATTTGCATGCAAATGCACTGATCTATCACGCGAAACAGCGATTCGGCACAGAAATACACTTCTGAAACGAACAATCGTCGAATCTGACATAAGCTCGAATAAATCGTGATCGTGGTTGCCGGGTCGGAGTTTCCGTGCCAATTTCGCACATTTGCATGCAAATGCACTGATCTAGCACGCGAAACAGCGATTCCGCACAGAAATACACTTCTGAAACGAAGAATCGTTGAATCTGACATAAGCTCGAATAAATTGTGATCGTGCTTGCCGGGTCGGAGTTTCTGTGCCAATTTCGCATATTTGCATTCAAATGCACTGATCTAGCACGCGAAACAGCGATTCCGCACAGAAATATACTTCTGAAGCGAAGAATCGTCGAATCTGACATAAGCTCGAATAAATCGTGATCGTGGTTGCCGGGTCGGAGTTTCTGTGCCAATTTCGCATATTTGCATGCAAATGCACTGATCTAGCACGCGAAACAGCGATTCCGCACAGAAATACACTTCTGAAACGAGGAATCGTCGAATCTGACATAAGCTCGAATAAATTGTGATCGTGCTTGCCGGGTCGGAGTTTCTGTGCCAATTTCGCATATTTGCATTCAAGTGCACTGATCTAGCACGCGAAACAGCGATTCCGCACAGAAATACACTTCTGAAACGAAGAATCGTCGAATCTGACATAAGCTCGAATAAATTGTGATCGTGTTTGCCGGGTAGAAGTTTCTGTGCCAATTTCTCATACTTGCATGCAAATGCACTGATCTAGCACGCAAGACAGCGATTCCGCACAGAAATACTCTTCTGAAACGAAGAATCGTCGAATCTGATATAAGCTCGAATAAATCGGGATCGTGCTTGCCGGGTCGGAGTTTCCGTGCCAATTTCGCATATTTGTATGCAAATGCACTGATCTAGCACGCGAAACAGCGATTCCGCACAGAAATACACTGCTGAAGCGAAGAATCGTCGAATCTGACAAAAGCTCGAATACATCGTGATCGTGCATGCCGGGTCGGAGTTTCTGTGCCAATTTCGCATATTTGCATGCAAATGCACTGATCTAGCACGCGAAACAGCGATTCCGCACAGAAATACACTTCTGAAACGAAGAATCGTCGAATCTGACATAAGCTCGAATAAATTGTGATCGTGCTTGCCGGGTCGGAGTTTCTGTGCCAATTTCGCATATTTGCATTCAAATGCACTGATCTATCACGCGAAACAGCGATTCCGCACAGAAATACACTTCTGAAACGAAGAATCGTCGAATCTGACATAAGCTCGAATAAATCGTGATCGTGTTTGCCGGGTCGAAGTTTCTGTGCCAATTTCTCATACTTGCATGCAAATGCACTGATCTAGCACGCAAGACAGCGATTCCGCACAGAAATACTCTTCTGAAACGAAGAATCGTCGAATCTGACATAAGCTCGAATAAATCGGGATCGTGCTTGCCGGGTCGGAGTTTCCGTGCCAATTTCGCATATTTGTATGCAAATGCACTGATCTAGCACGCGAAACAGCGATTCCGCACAGAAATACACTTCTGAAACGAAGAATCGTCGAATCTGACATAAGCTCGAATAAATTGTGATCGTGCTTGCCGGGTCGGAGTTTCTGTGCCAATTTCGCATATTTGCATTCAAATGCACTGATCTGGCACGCGAAACAGCGATTCCGCACAGAAATACACTGCTGAAACGAAGAATCGTCGAATCTGACATAAGCTCGAATAAATCGTGATCGTGCATGCCGGGTCGGAGTTTCTGTGCCAATTTCGCATATTTGCATGCAAATGCACTGATCTATCACGCGAAACAGCGATTCCGCACAGAAATACACTTCTGAAACGAAGAATCGTCGAATCTGAAATAAGCTCGAATAATTTGTGATCGTGCTTGCCGAAAAGGAGTTTCTATTCCAATTTCTCATACTTGCATGCAAATGCACTGATCTAGCGCGCGAAACAGCGATTCCGCACAGAAATACACTTCTGAAAAGAAGAATCGTCGAATCTGACATAAGCTCGAATAAATCGTGATCGTGCTTGCCGGGTCGGAGTTTCTGTGCCAATTTCACGTATTTGCATGCAAATGCACTGATCTAGCAAGCGAAACAGCGATTCCGCACAGAAATACACTTCTGAAACGAAGAATCGTCGAATCTGACATAAGCTCGAATAAATTGTGATCGTGCTTCCGGGTCGGAGTTTCTGTGCCAATTTCGCGTATTTGCATGCAAATGCACTCATCTAGCGCGCGAAACAGCGATTCCGCACAGAAATACACTTCTGAAACGAAGAATCGTCGAATCTGACATAAGCTCGAATAAATCGTGATCGTGTTTGCCGGGTCGAAGTTTCTGTGCCAATTTCTCATACTTGCATGCAAATGCACTGATCTAGCACGCGAAACAGCGATTCCGCACAGAAATACACTTCTGAAACGAAGAATCGTCGAATCTGACATAAGCTCGAATAAATCGTGATCGTGTTTGCCGGGTCGAAGTTTCTGTGCCAATTTCTCATACTTGCATGCAAATGCACTGATCTAGCACGCAAGACAGCGATTCCGCACAGAAATACTCTTCTGAAACGAAGAATCGTAGAATCTGACGTAAGCTCGAATAAATTGTGATCGTGCTTGCCGGGTCGGAGTTTCTGTGCCAATTTCGCATATTTGCATTCAAATGCACTGATCTAGCACGCGAAACAGCGATTCCGCACAGAAATACACTTCTGAAACGAAGAATCGTCGAATCTGATATAAGCTCGAATAAATCGGGATCGTGCTTGCCGGGTCGGAGTTTCCGTGCCAATTTCGCATATTTGTATGCAAATGCACTGATCTAGCACGCGAAACAGCGATTCCGCTCAGAAATACACTTCTGAAACGAAGAACCGTCGAATCTGACAAGGGCTCGAATAAATTGTGATCGTGCTTGCCGAATTGGAGTTTCCGTGCCAATTCCGCATATTTGTATGCAAATGCACTGATCTAACACGCGAAACAGCGATTCCGCACAGAAATACACTTCTGAAACGAAGAATCGTCGAATCTGATATAAGCTCGAATAATTTGTGATCGTGCTTGCCGAAAAGGAGTGTCTATTCCAATTTCTCATACTTGCATGCAAATGCACTGATCTAGCGCGCGAAACAGCGATTCCGCACAGAAATACACTTCTGAAACGAAGAATTGTCGAATCTGACATAAGCTCGAATAAATCGTGATCGTGCTTGCCGGGTCGTAGTTTCTGTGCCAATTTCGCATATTTGCATGCAAATGCACTGATCTAGCACGCGAAACAGCGATTCCGCACAGAAATACACTTCTGAAACGAAGAATCGTTGAATCTGATATAAGCTCGAATAAATTGTGATCGTGCTTCCGGGTCGGAGTTTCTGTGCCAATTTCGCGTATTTGCATGCAAATGCACTCATCTAGCGCGCGAAACAGCGATTCCGCACAGAAATACACTTCTGAAACGAAGAATCGTCGAATCTGACATAAGCTCGAATAAATCGTGATCGTGTTTGCCGGGTCGAAGTTTCTGTGCCAATTTCTCATACTTGCATGCAAATGCACTGATCTAGCACGCGAAACAGCGATTCCGCACAGAAATACACTTCTGAAACGAAGAATCGTCGAATCTGACATAAGCTCGAATAAATCGTGATCGTGTTTGCCGGGTCGAAGTTTCTGTGCCAATTTCTCATACTTGCATGCAAATGCACTGATCTAGCACGCAAGACAGCGATTCCGCACAGAAATACTCTTCTGAAACGAAGAATCGTAGAATCTGACGTAAGCTCGAATAAATTGTGATCGTGCTTGCCGGGTCGGAGTTTCTGTGCCAATTTCGCATATTTGCATTCAAATGCACTGATCTAGCACGCGAAACAGCGATTCCGCACAGAAATACACTTCTGAAACGAAGAATCGTCGAATCTGATATAAGCTCGAATAAATCGGGATCGTGCTTGCCGGGTCGGAGTTTCCGTGCCAATTTCGCATATTTGTATGCAAATGCACTGATCTAGCACGCGAAACAGCGATTCCGCTCAGAAATACACTTCTGAAACGAAGAACCGTCGAATCTGACAAGGGCTCGAATAAATTGTGATCGTGCTTGCCGAATTGGAGTTTCCGTGCCAATTCCGCATATTTGTATGCAAATGCACTGATCTAACACGCGAAACAGCGATTCCGCACAGAAATACACTTCTGAAACGAAGAATCGTCGAATCTGATATAAGCTCGAATAATTTGTGATCGTGCTTGCCGAAAAGGAGTTTCTATTCCAATTTCTCATACTTGCATGCAAATGCACTGATCTAGCGCGCGAAACAGCGATTCCGCACAGAAATACACTTCTGAAACGAAGAATTGTCGAATCTGACATAAGCTCGAATAAATCGTGATCGTGCTTGCCGGGTCGGAGTTTCTGTGCCAATTTCGCATATTTGCATGCAAATGCACTGATCTAGCACGCGAAACAGCGATTCCGCACAGAAATACACTTCTGAAACGAAGAATCGTCGAATCTGATATAAGCTCGAATAAATCGGGATCGTGCTTGCCGGGTCGGAGTTTCCGTGCCAATTTCGCATATTTGTATGCAAATGCACTGATCTATCACGCGAAACAGCGATTCCGCACAGAAATACACTTCTGAAACGAAGAATCGTCGAATCTGACATAAGCTCGAATAAATTGTGATCGTGCTTGCCGGGTCGGAGTTTCTGTGCCAATTTCGCATATTTGCATTCAAATGCACTGATCTGGCACGCGAAACAGCGATTCCGCACAGAAATACACTGCTGAAGCGAAGAATCGTCGAATCTGACATAAGCTCGAATACATCGTGATCGTGTTTGTCGGGTCGGAGTTTCTGTTCCAATTTCGCGTATTTGCATGCAAATGCACTGATCTAGCACGCGAAACAGCGATTCCGCACAGAAATACACTTCTGAAACGAAGAATCGTCGAATCTGACATAAGCTCGAATACATCGTGATCGTGCATGCCGGGTCGGAGTTTCTGTGCCAATTTCGCATATTTGCATGCAAATGCACTGATCTAGAATCGATCTAGAAACGAAGAATCGTCGAATCTGATATAAGCTCGAATAAATCGGGATCGTGCTTGCCGGGTCGGAGTTTCCGTGCCAATTTCGCATATTTGTATGCAAATGCACTGATCTAGCACGCGAAACAGCGATTCCGCACAGAAATACACTGCTGAAACGAAGAATTGTCGAATCTGACATAAGCTCGAATAAATCGTGATCGTGCTTGCCTTGTCGGAGTTTCTGTGCCAATTTCGCATATTTGCATGCAAATGCACTGATCTAGCACGCGAAACAGCGATTCCGCACAGAAATACACTTCTGAAACGAAGAATCGTCGAATCTGATATAAGCTCGAATAAATCGGGATCGTGCTTGCCGGGTCGGAGTTTCCGTGCCAATTTCGCATATTTGTATGCAAATGCACTGATCTATCACGCGAAACAGCGATTCCGCACAGAAATACACTTCTGAAACGAAGAATCGTCGAATCTGACATAAGCTCGAATAAATTGTGATCGTGCTTGCCGGGTCGGAGTTTCTGTGCCAATTTCGCATATTTGCATTCAAATGCACTGATCTGGCACGCGAAACAGCGATTCCGCACAGAAATACACTGCTGAAGCGAAGAATCGTCGAATCTGACATAAGCTCGAATACATCGTGATCGTGTTTGTCGGGTCGGAGTTTCTGTTCCAATTTCGCGTATTTGCATGCAAATGCACTGATCTAGCACGCGAAACAGCGATTCCGCACAGAAATACACTTCTGAAACGAAGAATCGTCGAATCTGACATAAGCTCGAATACATCGTGATCGTGCATGCCGGGTCGGAGTTTCTGTGCCAATTTCGCGTATTTGCATGCAAATGCACTGATCTAGCACGCGAAACAGCGATTGCGCACAGAAATACACTTCTGAAACGAAGAATCGTCGAATCTGACATAAGCTCGAATAAATCGTGATCGTGCTTGCCGGGTCGGAGTTTCTGTGCCAATTTCACGTATTTGCATGCAAATGCACTGATCTAGCACGCGAAACAGCGATTCCGCACAGAAATACACTTCTGAAACGAAGAATCGTCGAATCTGACATAAGCTCGAATAAATCGTGATCGTGCTTGCCGGGTCGGAGTTTCTGTGCCAATTTCACGTATTTGCATGCAAATGCACTGATCTAGCACGCGAAACAGCGATTCCGCACAGAAATACACTTCTGAAACGAAGAATCGTCGAATCTGACATAAGCTCGAATAAATTGTGATCGTGCTTGCCGGGTCGGAGTTTCTGTGCCAATTTCGCGTATTTGCATGCAAATGCACTGATCTAGCACGCGAAACAGCGATTCCGCACAGAAATACACTTCTGAAACGAAGAATCGTCGAATCTGAAATAAGCTCGAATAATTTGTGATCGTGCCTGCCGAAAAGGAGTTTCTATTCCAATTTCTCATACTTGCATGCAAATGCACTGATCTAGCACGCAAGACAGCGATTCCGCACAGAAATACTCTTCAGAAACGAAGAATCGTCGAATCTGACATAAGCTCGAATAATTTGTGATCGTGCTTGCCGAAAAGGAGTTTCTATTCCAATTTCTCATACTTGCATGCAAATGCACTGATCTAGCGCGCGAAACAGCGATTCCGCACAGAAATACACTTCTGAAACGAAGAATCGTCGAATCTGACATAAGCTCGAATAAATTGTGATCGTGTTTGCCGGGTCGGAGTTTCTGTGCCAATTTCGCGTATTTGCATGCAAATGCACTGATCTAGCACGCGAAACAGCGATTCCGCACAGAAATACACTTCTGAAACGAAGAATCGTCGAATCTGACATAAGCTCGAATAAATCGTGATCGTGCATGCCGGGTCGGACTTTGCGTGCCAATTTCGCATATTTGCATGCAAATGCACTGATCTAGCACGCGAAACAGCGATTCCGCACAGAAATACACTTCTGAAACGAAGAATCGTCGAATCTGACATAAGCTCGAATAAATCGTGATCGTGTTTGCCGGGTCGAAGTTTCTGTGCCAATTTCTCATACTTGCATGCAAATGCACTGATCTAGCACGCAAGACAGCGATTCCGCACAGAAATACTCTTCTGAAACGAAGAATCGTCGAATCTGACATAAGCTCGAATAAATCGTGATCGTGCTTGCCGGGTCGGAGTTTCTGTGCCAATTTCACGTATTTGCATGCAAATGCACTGATCTAGCACGCGAAACAGCGATTCCGCACAGAAATACACTTCTGAAACGAAGAATCGTCGAATCTGACATAAGCTCGAATAAATCGTGATCGTGCTTGCCGGGTCGGAGTTTCTGTGCCAATTTCACGTATTTGCATGCAAATGCACTGATCTAGCAAGCGAAACAGCGATTCCGCACAGAAATACACTTCTGAAACGAAGAATCGTCGAATCTGACATAAGCTCGAATAAATTGTGATCGTGCTTCCGGGTCGGAGTTTCTGTGCCAATTTCGCGTATTTGCATGCAAATGCACTGATCTAGCGCGCGAAACAGCGAGTCCGCACAGAAATACACTTCTGAAACGAAGAATCGTCGAATCTGACATAAGCTCGAATAAATCGTGATCGTGTTTGCCGGGTCGAAGTTTCTGTGCCAATTTCTCATACTTGCATGCAAATGCACTGATCTAGCACGCGAAACAGCGATTCCGCACAGAAATACACTTCTGAAACGAAGAATCGTCGAATCTGACATAAGCTCGAATAAATCGTGATCGTGTTTGCCGGGTCGAAGTTTCTGTGCCAATTTCTCATACTTGCATGCAAATGCACTGATCTAGCACGCGAAACAGCGATTCCGCACAGAAATATACTTCTGAAGCGAAGAATCGTCGAATCTGACATAAGCTCGAATAAATCGTGATCGTGCTTGCCGGGTCGGAGTTTCTGTGCCAATTTCGCATATTTGCATGCAAATGCACTGATCTAGCACGCGAAACAGCGATTCGGCACAGAAATACACTTCTGAAACGAAGAATCGTCGAATCTGACATATGCTCGAATAAATCGTGATCGTGTTTGCCGGGTCGAAGTTTCTGTGCCAATTTCTCATACTTGCATGCAAATGCACTGATCTAGCACGCAAGACAGCGATTCCGCACAGGAATACTCTTCTGAAACGAAGAATCGTCGAATCTGACATAAGCTCGAATAAATCGTGATCGTGCATGCCGGGTCGGAGTTTCTGTGCCAATTTCGCATATTTGCATGCAAATGCACTGATCTATCACGCGAAACAGCGATTCCGCACAGAAATACACTTCTGAAACGAAGAATCGTCGAATCTGACATAAGCTCGAATAAATCGTGATCGTGTTTGCCGGGTCGAAGTTTCTGTGCCAATTTCTCATACTTGCATGCAAATGCATTGATCTAGCACGCAAGACAGCGATTCCGCACAGAAATACTCTTCTGAAACGAAGAATCGTCGAATCTGACATAAGCTCGAATAAATCGTGATCGTGCATGCCGGGTCGGAGTTTCCGTGCCAATTTCGCACATTTGCATGCAAATACACTGATCTATCACGCGAAACAGCGATTCCGCACAGAAATACACTTCTGAAACGAAGAATCGTCGAATCTGACATAAGCTCGAATAAATCGTGATCGTGTTTGCCGGGTCGAAGTTTCTGTGACAATTTCTCATACTTGCATGTAAATGCACTGATCTAGCACGCAAGACAGCGATTCCGCACAGAAATACTCTTCTGAAACGAAGAATCGTCGAATCTGACATAAGCTCGAATAATTTGTGATCGTGCTTGCCGAAAAGGAGTTTCTATTCCAATTTCTCATATTTGCATGCAAATGCACTGATCTAGCACGCGAAACAGCGATTCCGCACAGAAATACACTTCTGAAACGAAGAATCGTCGAATCTGACATAAGCTCGAATAAATCGTGATCGTGTTTGCCGGGTCGAAGTTTCTGTGCCAATTTCTCATACTTGCATGCAAATGCACTGATCTAGCACGCAAGACAGCGATTCCGCACAGAAATACTCTTCTGAAACGAAGAATCGTCGAATCTGACATAAGCTCGAATAAATCGTGATCGTGCTTGCCGGGTCGGAGTTTCTGTGCCAATTTCACGTATTTGCATGCAAATGCACTGATCTAGCACGCGAAACAGCGATTCCGCACAGAAATACACTTCTGAAACGAAGAATCGTCGAATCTGACATAAGCTCGAATAAATCGTGATCGTGCTTGCCGGGTCGGAGTTTCTGTGCCAATTTCACGTATTTGCATGCAAATGCACTGATCTAGCAAGCGAAACAGCGATTCCGCACAGAAATACACTTCTGAAACGAAGAATCGTCGAATCTGACATAAGCTCGAATAAATTGTGATCGTGCTTCCGGGTCGGAGTTTCTGTGCCAATTTCGCGTATTTGCATGCAAATGCACTGATCTAGCGCGCGAAACAGCGATTCCGCACAGAAATACACTTCTGAAACGAAGAATCGTCGAATCTGACATAAGCTCGAATAAATCGTGATCGTGTTTGCCGGGTCGAAGTTTCTGTGCCAATTTCTCATACTTGCATGCAAATGCACTGATCTAGCACGCGAAACAGCGATTCCGCACAGAAATACACTTCTGAAACGAAGAATCGTCGAATCTGACATAAGCTCGAATAAATCGTGATCGTGTTTGCCGGGTCGAAGTTTCTGTGCCAATTTCTCATACTTGCATGCAAATGCACTGATCTAGCACGCAAGACAGCGATTCCGCACAGAAATACACTTCTGAAACGAAGAATCGTTGAATCTGACATAAGCTCGAATAAATTGTGATCGTGCTTGCCGGGTCGGAGTTTCTGTGCCAATTTCGCATATTTGCATTCAAATGCACTGATCTAGCACGCGAAACAGCGATTCCGCACAGAAATATACTTCTGAAGCGAAGAATCGTCGAATCTGACATAAGCTCGAATAAATCGTGATCGTGCTTGCCGGGTCGGAGTTTATGTGCCAATTTCGCATATTTGCATGCAAATGCACTGATCTAGCACGCGAAACAGCGATTCGGCACAGAAATACACTTCTGAAACGAAGAATCGTCGAATCTGACATATGCTCGAATAAATCGTGATCGTGTTTGCCGGGTCGAAGTTTCTGTGCCAATTTCTCATACTTGCATGCAAATGCACTGATCTAGCACGCAAGACAGCGATTCCGCACAGGAATACTCTTCTGAAACGAAGAATCGTCGAATCTGACATAAGCTCGAATAAATCGTGATCGTGCATGCCGGGTCGGAGTTTCTGTGCCAATTTCGCATATTTGCATGCAAATGCACTGATCTATCACGCGAAACAGCGATTCCGCACAGAAATACACTTCTGAAACGAAGAATCGTCGAATCTGACATAAGCTCGAATAAATCGTGATCGTGTTTGCCGGGTCGAAGTTTCTGTGCCAATTTCTCATACTTGCATGCAAATGCATTGATCTAGCACGCAAGACAGCGATTCCGCACAGAAATACTCTTCTGAAACGAAGAATCGTCGAATCTGACATAAGCTCGAATAAATCGTGATCGTGCATGCCGGGTCGGAGTTTCCGTGCCAATTTCGCACATTTGCATGCAAATACACTGATCTATCACGCGAAACAGCGATTCCGCACAGAAATACACTTCTGAAACGAAGAATCGTCGAATCTGACATAAGCTCGAATAAATTGTGATCGTGCTTGCCGGGTCGGAGTTTCTGTGCCAATTTCGCGTATTTGCATGCAAATGCACTGATCTAGCACGCGAAACAGCGATTCCGCACAGAAATACACTTCTGAAACGAAGAATCGTCGAATCTGACATAAGCTCGAATAAATCGTGATCGTGCATGCCGGGTCGGAGTTTGCGTGCCAATTTCGCATATTTGCATGCAAATGCACTGATCTAGCACGCGAAACAGCGATTCCGCACAGAAATACACTTCTGAAACGAAGTATCGTCGAATCTGTCATAAGCTCGAATAAATCGTGATCGTGTTTGCCGGGTCGAAGTTTCTGTGCCAATTTCTCATACTTGCATGCAAATGCACTGATCTAGCACGCAAGACAGCGATTCCGCACAGAAATACTCTTCTGAAACGAAGAATCGTCGAATCTGACATAAGCTCGAATAAATCGTGATCGTAGTTGCCGGGTCGGAGTTTCCGTGCCAATTTCGCACATTTGCATGCAAATACACTGATCTAGCACGCGAAACAGCGATTCCGCACAGAAATACACTTCTGAAACGAAGAATCGTCGAATCTGACATAAGCTCGAATAAATCGTGATCGTGCTTGCCGGGTCGGAGTTTCTGTGCCAATTTCACGTATTTGCATGCAAATGCACTGATCTAGCACGCGAAACAGCGATTCCGCACAGAAATACACTTCTGAAACGAAGAATCGTCGAATCTGATATAAGCTCGAATAAATCGGGATCGTGCTTGCCGGGTCGGAGTTTCCGTGCCAATTTCGCATATTTGTATGCAAATGCACTGATCTAGCACGCGAAACAGCGATTCCTCACAGAAATACACTTCTGAAACGAAGAACCGTCGAATCTGACAAGGGCTCGAATAAATTGTGATCGTGCTTGCCGAATTGGAGTTTCCGTGCCAATTTCGCATATTTGTATGCAAATGCACTGATCTAACACGCGGAACAGCGATTCCGCACAGAAATACACTTCTGAAACGAAGAATCGTCGAATCTGATATAAGCTCGAATAATTTGTGATCGTGCTTGCCGAAAAGGAGTTTCTATTCCAATTTCTCATACTTGCATGCAAATGCACTGATCTAGCGCGCGAAACACCGATTCCGCACAGAAATACACTTCTGAAACGAAGAATTGTCGAATCTGACATAAGCTCGAATAAATCGTGATCGTGCTTGCCGGGTCGGAGTTTCTGTGCCAATTTCGCATATTTGCATGCAAATGCACTGATCTAGCACGCGAAACAGCGATTCCGCACAGAAATACACTTCTGAAACGAAGAATCGTCGAATCTGATATAAGCTCGAATAAATCGGGATCGTGCTTGCCGGGTCGGAGTTTCCGTGCCAATTTCGCATATTTGTATGCAAATGCACTGATCTATCACGCGAAACAGCGATTCCGCACAGAAATACACTTCTGAAACGAAGAATCGTCGAATCTGACATAAGCTCGAATAAATTGTGATCGTGCTTGCCGGGTCGGAGTTTCTGTGCCAATTTCGCATATTTGCATGCAAATGCACTGATCTAGCACGCGAAACAGCGATTCCGCACAGAAATACACTTCTGAAACGAAGAATCGTCGAATCTGATATAAGCTCGAATAAATCGGGATCGTGCTTGCCGGGTCGGAGTTTCCGTGCCAATTTCGCATATTTGTATGCAAATGCACTGATCTAGCACGCGAAACAGCGATTCCGCTCAGAAATACACTTCTGAAACGAAGAACCGTCGAATCTGACAAGGGCTCGAATAAATTGTGATCGTGCTTGCCGAATTGGAGTTTCCGTGCCAATTTCGCATATTTGTATGCAAATGCACTGATCTAACACGCGAAACAGCGATTCCGCACAGAAATACACTTCTGAAACGAAGAATCGTCGAATCTAATATAAGCTCGAATAATTTGTGATCGTGCTTGCCGAAAAGGAGTTTCTATTCCAATTTCTCATACTTGCATGCAAATGCACTGATCTAGCGCGCGAAACAGCGATTCCGCACAGAAATACACTTCTGAAACGAAGAATTGTCGAATCTGACATAAGCTCGCATAAATCGTGATCGTGCTTGCCGGGTCGGAGTTTCTGTGCCAATTTCGCATATTTGCATTCAAATGCACTGTTTTGGCACGCGAAACAGCGATTCCGCACAGAAATACACTGCTGAATCGAAGAATCGTCGCATCTGACATAAGCTCGAATACATCGTGATCGTGTTTGTCGGGTCGGAGTTTCTGTTCCAATTTCGCGTATTTGCATGCAAATGCACTGATCTAGCACGCGAAACAGCGATTCCGCACAGAAATACACTTCTGAAACGAAGAATCGTCGAATCTGACATAAGCTCGAATACATCGTGATCGTGCTTGCCGGGTCGGAGTTTCTGTGCCAATTTCGCGTATTTGCATGCAAATGCACTGATCTAGCACGCGAAACAGCGATTCCGCACAGAAATACACTTCTGAAACGAAGAATCGTCGAATCTGACATAAGCTCGAATAAATCGTGATCGTGTTTGCCGGGTCGAAGTTTCTGTGCCAATTTCTCATACTTGCATGCAAATGCACTGATCTAGCACGCAAGACAGAGATTCCGCACAGAAATACACTTCTGAAACGAAGAATCGTTGAATCTGACATAAGCTCGAATAAATTGTGATCGTGCTTGCCGGGTCGGAGTTTCTGTGCCAATTTCGCATACTTGCATGCAAATGCACTGATCTAGCACGCAAGACAGAGATTCCGCACAGAAATACACTTCTGAAACGAAGAATCGTCGAATCTGACATAAGCTCGAATACATCGTGATCGTGCTTGCCGGGTCGGAGTTTCTGTGCCAATTTCGCGTATTTGCATGCAAATGCACTGATCTAGCACGCGAAACAGCGATTCCGCACAGAAATACACTTCTGAAACGAAGAATCGTCGAATCTGACATAAGCTCGAATAAATCGTGATCGTGTTTGCCGGGTCGAAGTTTCTGTGCCAATTTCTCATACTTGCATGCAAATGCACTGATCTAGCACGCAAGACAGCGATTCCGCACAGAAATACTCTTCTCAAACGAAGAATCGTCGAATCTGACATAAGCTCGAATAAATCGTGATCGTGGTTGCCGGGTCGGAGTTTCCGTGCCAATTTCGCACATTTGCATGCAAATGCACTGATCTAGCACGCGAAACAGCGATTCCGCACAGAAATACACTTCTGAAACGAAGAAACGTTGAATCTGACATAAGCTCGAATAAATTGTGATCGTGCTTGCCGGGTCGGAGTTTCTGTGCCAATTTCGCATATTTGCATTCAAATGCACTGATCTAGCACGCGAAACAGCGATTCCGCACAGAAATATACTTCTGAAGCGAAGAATCGTCGAATCTGACATAAGCTCGAATAAATCGTGATCGTGCTTGCCGGGTCGGAGTTTCTGTGCCAATTTCGCATATTTGCATGCAAATGCACTGATCTAGCACGCGAAACAGCGATTCCGCACAGAAATACACTTCTGAAACGAAGAATCGTCAAATCTGATATAAGCTCGAATAAATCGGGATCGTGCTTGCCGGGTCGGAGTTTCCGTGCCAATTTCGCATATTTGTATGCAAATGCACTGATCTATCACGCGAAACAGCGATTCCGCACAGAAATACACTTCTGAAACGAAGAATCGTCGAATCTGACATAAGCTCGAATAAATTGTGATCGTGCTTGCCGGGTCGGAGTTTCTGTGCCAATTTCGCATATTTGCATGCAAATGCACTGATCTAGCACGCGAAACAGCGATTCCGCACAGAAATACACTTCTGAAACGAAGAATCGTCGAATCTGATATAAGCTCGAATAAATCGGGATCGTGCTTGCCGGGTCGGAGTTTCCGTGCCAATTTCGCATATTTGTATGCAAATGCACTGATCTAGCACGCGAAACAGCGATTCCGCTCAGAAATACACTTCTGAAACGAAGAACCGTCGAATCTGACAAGGGCTCGAATAAATTGTGATCGTGCTTGCCGAATTGGAGTTTCCGTGCCAATTTCGCATATTTGTATGCAAATGCACTGATCTAACACGCGAAACAGCGATTCCGCACAGAAATACACTTCTGAAACGAAGAATCGTCGAATCTAATATAAGCTCGAATAATTTGTGATCGTGCTTGCCGAAAAGGAGTTTCTATTCCAATTTCTCATACTTGCATGCAAATGCACTGATCTAGCGCGCGAAACAGCGATTCCGCACAGAAATACACTTCTGAAACGAAGAATTGTCGAATCTGACATAAGCTCGCATAAATCGTGATCGTGCTTGCCGGGTCGGAGTTTCTGTGCCAATTTCGCATATTTGCATTCAAATGCACTGTTTTGGCACGCGAAACAGCGATTCCGCACAGAAATACACTGCTGAATCGAAGAATCGTCGCATCTGACATAAGCTCGAATACATCGTGATCGTGTTTGTCGGGTCGGAGTTTCTGTTCCAATTTCGCGTATTTGCATGCAAATGCACTGATCTAGCACGCGAAACAGCGATTCCGCACAGAAATACACTTCTGAAACGAAGAATCGTCGAATCTGACATAAGCTCGAATAAATCGTGATCGTGTTTGCCGGGTCGAAGTTTCTGTGCCAATTTCTCATACTTGCATGCAAATGCACTGATCTAGCACGCAAGACAGAGATTCCGCACAGAAATACACTTCTGAAACGAAGAATCGTTGAATCTGACATAAGCTCGAATAAATTGTGATCGTGCTTGCCGGGTCGGAGTTTCTGTGCCAATTTCGCATACTTGCATGCAAATGCACTGATCTAGCACGCAAGACAGAGATTCCGCACAGAAATACACTTCTGAAACGAAGAATCGTCGAATCTGACATAAGCTCGAATACATCGTGATCGTGCTTGCCGGGTCGGAGTTTCTGTGCCAATTTCGCGTATTTGCATGCAAATGCACTGATCTAGCACGCGAAACAGCGATTCCGCACAGAAATACACTTCTGAAACGAAGAATCGTCGAATCTGACATAAGCTCGAATAAATCGTGATCGTGTTTGCCGGGTCGAAGTTTCTGTGCCAATTTCTCATACTTGCATGCAAATGCACTGATCTAGCACGCAAGACAGCGATTCCGCACAGAAATACTCTTCTCAAACGAAGAATCGTCGAATCTGACATAAGCTCGAATAAATCGTGATCGTGGTTGCCGGGTCGGAGTTTCCGTGCCAATTTCGCACATTTGCATGCAAATGCACTGATCTAGCACGCGAAACAGCGATTCCGCACAGAAATACACTTCTGAAACGAAGAAACGTTGAATCTGACATAAGCTCGAATAAATTGTGATCGTGCTTGCCGGGTCGGAGTTTCTGTGCCAATTTCGCATATTTGCATTCAAATGCACTGATCTAGCACGCGAAACAGCGATTCCGCACAGAAATATACTTCTGAAGCGAAGAATCGTCGAATCTGACATAAGCTCGAATAAATCGTGATCGTGCTTGCCGGGTCGGAGTTTCTGTGCCAATTTCGCATATTTGCATGCAAATGCACTGATCTAGCACGCGAAACAGCGATTCCGCACAGAAATACACTTCTGAAACGAAGAATCGTCGAATCTGACATAAGCTCGAATAAATCGTGATCGTGCTTGCCGGGTTGGAGTTTCTGTGCCAATTTCACGTATTTGCATGCAAATGCACTGATCTAGCACGCGAAACAGCGATTCCGCACAGAAATACGCTTCTGAAACGAAGAATCGTCGAATCTGATATAAGCTCGAATAAATCGGGATCGTGCTTGCCGGGTCGGAGTTTCCGTGCCAATTTCGCATATTTGTATGCAAATGCACTGATCTAGCACGCGAAACAGCGATTCCGCACAGAAATACACTTCTGAAACGAAGAATCGTCGAATCTGACATAAGCTCGAATAAATTGTGATCGTGCTTGCCGGGTCGGAGTTTCTGTGCCAATTTCGCATATTTGCATTCAAATGCACTGATCTGGCACGCGAAACAGCGATTCCGCACAGAAATACACTGCTGAAACGAAGAATCGTCGAATCTGACATAAGCTCGAATAAATCGTGATCGTGCATGCCGGGTCGGAGTTTCTGTGCCAATTTCGCATATTTGCATGCAAATGCACTGATCTATCACGCGAAACAGCGATTCCGCACAGAAATACACTTCTGAAACGAAGAATCGTCGAATCTGACATAAGCTCGAATAAATCGTGATCGTGTTTGCCGGGTCGAAGTTTCTGTGCCAATTTCTCATACTTGCATGCAAATGCACTGATCTAGCACGCAAGACAGCGATTCCGCACAGAAATACTCTTCTGAAACGAAGAATCGTCGAATCTGACATAAGCTCGAATAAATCGGGATCGTGCTTGCCGGGTCGGAGTTTCCGTGCCAATTTCGCATATTTGTATGCAAATGCACTGATCTAGCACGCGAAACAGCGATTCGCACAGAATACACTTCTGAAACGAAGAATCGTCGAATCTGACATAAGCTCGAATAAATTGTGATCGTGCTTGCCGGGTCGGAGTTTCTGTGCCCAATTTCGCATATTTGCATTCAAATGCACTGATCTGGCACGCGAAACAGCGATTCCGCACAGAAATACACTGCTGAAACGAAGAATCGTCGAATCTGACATAAGCCTCGAATAAATCGTGATCGTGCATGCCGGGTCGGAGTTTTCTGTGCCAATTTCGCATATTTGCATGCAAATGCACTGATCTATCACGCGAAACAGCGATTCCGCACAGAAATACACTTCTGAAACGAAGAATCGTCAAATCTGAAATAAGCTCGAATAATTTGTGATCGTGCTTGCCGAAAAGGAGTTTCTATTCCAATTTCTCATACTTGCATGCAAATGCACTGATCTAGCGCGCGAAACAGCGATTCCGCACAGAAATACACTTCTGAAAAGAAGAATCGTCGAATCTGACATAAGCTCGAATAAATCGTGATCGTGCTTGCCGGGTCGGAGTTTCTGTGCCAATTTCACGTATTTGCATGCAAATGCACTGATCTAGCACGCGAAACAGCGATTCCGCACAGAAATACACTTCTGAAACGAAGAATCGTCGAATCTGACATAAGCTCGAATAAATCGTGATCGTGCTTGCGGGGTTGGAGTTTCTGTGCCAATTTCACGTATTTGCATGCAAATGCACTGATCTAGCACGCGAAACAGCGATTCCGCACAGAAATACGCTTCTGAAACGAAGAATCGTCGAATCTGATATAAGCTCGAATAAATCGGGATCGTGCTTGCCGGGTCGGAGTTTCCGTGCCAATTTCGCATATTTGTATGCAAATGCACTGATCTAGCACGCGAAACAGCGATTCCGCACAGAAATACACTTCTGAAACGAAGAATCGTCGAATCTGACATAAGCTCGAATAAATTGTGATCGTGCTTGCCGGGTCGGAGTTTCTGTGCCAATTTCGCATATTTGCATTCAAATGCACTGATCTGGCACGCGAAACAGCGATTCCGCACAGAAATACACTGCTGAAACGAAGAATCGTCGAATCTGACATAAGCTCGAATAAATCGTGATCGTGCATGCCGGGTCGGAGTTTCTGTGCCAATTTCGCATATTTGCATGCAAATGCACTGATCTATCACGCGAAACAGCGATTCCGCACAGAAATACACTTCTGAAACGAAGAATCGTCGAATCTGACATAAGCTCGAATAAATCGTGATCGTGTTTGCCGGGTCGAAGTTTCTGTGCCAATTTCTCATACTTGCATGCAAATGCACTGATCTAGCACGCAAGACAGCGATTCCGCACAGAAATACTCTTCTGAAACGAAGAATCGTCGAATCTGACATAAGCTCGAATAAATCGGGATCGTGCTTGCCGGGTCGGAGTTTCCGTGCCAATTTCGCATATTTGTATGCAAATGCACTGATCTAGCACGCGAAACAGCGATTCCGCACAGAAATACACTTCTGAAACGAAGAATCGTCGAATCTGACATAAGCTCGAATAAATTGTGATCGTGCTTGCCGGGTCGGAGTTTCTGTGCCAATTTCGCATATTTGCATTCAAATGCACTGATCTGGCACGCGAAACAGCGATTCCGCACAGAAATACACTGCTGAAACGAAGAATCGTCGAATCTGACATAAGCTCGAATAAATCGTGATCGTGCATGCCGGGTCGGAGTTTCTGTGCCAATTTCGCATATTTGCATGCAAATGCACTGATCTATCACGCGAAACAGCGATTCCGCACAGAAATACACTTCTGAAACGAAGAATCGTCAAATCTGAAATAAGCTCGAATAATTTGTGATCGTGCTTGCCGAAAAGGAGTTTCTATTCCAATTTCTCATACTTGCATGCAAATGCACTGATCTAGCGCGCGAAACAGCGATTCCGCACAGAAATACACTTCTGAAAAGAAGAATCGTCGAATCTGACATAAGCTCGAATAAATCGTGATCGTGCTTGCCGGGTCGGAGTTTCTGTGCCAATTTCACGTATTTGCATGCAAATGCACTGATCTAGCACGCGAAACAGCGATTCCGCACAGAAATACACTTCTGAAACGAAGAATCGTCGAATCTGACATAAGCTCGAATAAATTGTGATCGTGCTTGCCGGGTCGGAGTTTCTGTGCCAATTTCGCGTATTTGCATGCAAATGCACTGATCTAGCGCGCGAAACAGCGATTCCGCCCTGAAATACACTTCTGAAACGAAGAACCGTCGAATCTGACATAAGATCGACTAAATCGTGATCGTGCTTGCCGAATCGGAGTTTCTGTGCCAATTTCGCATATTCGCATGCAAATGCACTGAGCTATCACGTGGAATAGCGGTCCCGCACTGAAATACACTTCTGAAACGAAGAATCGTAGAATCTGATGTAATATTGAGTAAATCGTGATCGTGCTTGCCGAATCGGAGGTTCTGTGTCAATTTCGTATATTTGCATGCAAATGCACTGATCTAGCACGCGAAACAGCGATTCCGCACTGAAATTCACTTACGAAACACCGAATCGTCAAATCTGACATAAACTTGAATCAATCGTGTCCGTGCATGCCGAATCGGAGTTTCTGTGCCAATTTCGCATATTTGCAAGCAAATGAACTGATTTAGCACGCGAAACAGCGATTCCGCCCTGAAATACACTTCTGAAACGAAGAACCGTCGAATCTGACATAAGCTCGAATAAATCGTGATCGTGTTTGCCGGGTCGAAGTTTCTGTGCCAATTTCTCATACTTGCATGCAAATGCACTGATCTAGCACGCAAGACAGCGATTCCGCACAGAAATACTCTTCTGAAACGAAGAATCGTCGAATCTGACATAAGATCGAATAAATCGTGATCGTGGTTGCCGGGTCGGAGTTTCCGTGCCAATTTACACACATTTGCATGCAAATACACTGATCTAGCACGCGAAATAGCGATTCCGCACAGAAATACACTTCTGAAACGAAGAATCGTCGAATCTGAAATAAGCTCGAATAATTTGTGATCGTGCTTGCCGAAAAGGAGTTTCTATTCCAATTTCTCATACTTGCATGCAAATGCACTGATCTAGCGCGCGAAACAGCGATTCCGCACAGAAATACACTTCTGAAACGAAGAATCGTCGAATCTGACATAAGCTCGAATAAATCGTGATCGTGCTTGCCGGGTCGGAGTTTCTGTGCCAATTTCGCATATTTGCATGCAAATGCACTGATCTAGCACGCGAAACAGCGATTCCGCACAGAAATACACTTCTGAAACGAAGAATCGTCGAATCTGATATAAGCTCGAATAAATCGGGATCGTGCTTGCCGGGTCGGAGTTTCCGTGCCAATTTCGCATATTTGTATGCAAATGCACTGATCTATCACGCGAAACAGCGACTCCGCACAGAAATACACTTCTGAAACGAAGAATCGTCGAATCTGACATAAGCTCGAATAAATTGTGATCGTGCTTGCCGGGTCGGAGTTTCTGTGCCAATTTTGCATATTTGCATTCAAATGCACTGATCTGGCACGCGAAACAGCGATTCCGCACAGCAATACACTGCTGAAGCGAAGAATCGTCGAATCTGACATAAGCTCGAATACATCGTGATCGTGTTTGTCGGGTCGGAGTTTCTGTGCCAATTTCGCGTATTTGCATGCAAATGCACTGATCTAGCACGCGAAACAGCGATTCCGCACAGAAATACACTTCTGAAACGATGAATCGTCGAATCTGACATAAGCTCGAATAAATTGTGATCGTGCTTGCCGGGTCGGTGTTTCTGTGCCAATTTCGCGTATTTGCATGCAAATGCACTGATCTAGCACGCGAAACAACGATTCCGCACAGAAATACACTTCTGAAACGAAGAATCGTCGAATCTGACATAAGCTCGAATAAATCGTGATCGTGCATGCCGGGTCGTAGTTTCTGTGCCAATTTCGCATATTTGCATGCAAATGCACTGATCTAGCACGCGAAACAGCGATTCCGCACAGAAATACACTTCTGAAACGAAGAATCGTCGAATCTGACATAAGATCGAATAATTCGTGATCGTGGTTGCCGGGTCGGAGTTTCCGTGCCAATTTCGCACATTTGCATGCAAATACACTGATCTAGCACGCGAAATAGCGATTCCGCACAGAAATACACTTCTGAAACGAAGAATCGTCGAATCTGATATAAGCTCGAATAAATCGGGATCGTGCTTGCCGGGTCGGAGTTTCCGTGCCAATTTCGCATATTTGTATGCAAATGCACTGATCTATCACGCGAAACAGCGACTCCGCACAGAAATACACTTCTGAAACGAAGAATCGTCGAATCTGACATATGCTCGAATAAATTGTGATCGTGCTTGCCGGGTCGGAGTTTCTGTGCCAATTTTGCATATTTGCATTCAAATGCACTGATCTGGCACGCGAAACAGCGATTCCGCACAGAAATACACTGCTGAAGCGAAGAATCGTCGAATCTGACAAAAGCACGAATACATCGTGATCGTGCATGCCGGGTCGGAGTTTCTGTGCCAATTTCGCATATTTGCATGCAAATGCACTGATCTAGCACGCGAAACAGCGATTCCGCACAGAAATACACTTCTGAAACGAAGAATCGTCGAATCTGACATAAGCTCGAATAAATCGTGATCGTGCTTGCCGGGTCGGAGTTTCTGTGCCAATTTCACGTATTTGCATGCAAATGCACTGATCTAGCACGCGAAACAGCGATTCCGCACAGAAATACACTTCTGAAACGAAGAATCGTCGAATCTGACATAAGCTCGAATAAATTGTGATCGTGCTTGCCGGGTCGGAGTTTCTGTGCCAATTTCGCGTATTTGCATGCAAATGCACTGATCTAGCACGCGAAACAGCGATTCGGCACAGAAATACACTTCTGAAACGAAGAATCGTCGAATCTGACATAAGCTCGAATAAATCGTGATCGTGGTTGCCGGGTCGGAGTTTCCGTGCCAATTTCGCACATTTGCATGCAAATGCACTGATCTAGCACGCGAAACAGCGATTCCGCACAGAAATACACTTCTGAAACGAAGAATCGTTGAATCTGACATAAGCTCGAATAAATTGCGATCGTGCTTGCCGGGTCGGAGTTTCTGTGCCAATTTCGCATATTTGCATTCAAATGCACTGATCTAGCACGCGAAACAGCGATTCCGCACAGAAATATACTTCTGAAGCGAAGAATCGTCGAATCTGACATAAGCTCGAATAAATCGTGATCGTGGTTGCCGGGTCGGAGTTTCTGTGCCAATTTCGCATATTTGCATGCAAATGCACTGATCTAGCACGCGAAACAGCGATTCCGCACAGAAATACACTTCTGAAACGAGGAATCGTCGAATCTGACATAAGCTCGAATAAATTGTGAACGTGCTTGCCAGGTCGGAGTTTCTGTGCCAATTTCGCATATTTGCATTCAAGTGCACTGATCTAGCACGCGAAACAGCGATTCCGCACAGAAATACACTTCTGAAACGAAGAATCGTCGAATCTGACATAAGCTCGAATAAATTGTGATCGTGTTTGCCGGGTCGAAGTTTCTGTGCCAATTTCTCATACTTGCATGCAAATGCACTGATCTAGCACGCAAGACAGCGATTCCGCACAGAAATACTCTTCTGAAACGAAGAATCGTCGAATCTGATATAAGCTCGAATAAATCGGGATCGTGCTTGCCGGGTCGGAGTTTCCGTGCCAATTTCGCATATTTGTATGCAAATGCACTGATCTAGCACGCGAAACAGCGATTCCGCACAGAAATACACTGCTGAAGCGAAGAATCGTCGAATCTGACAAAAGCTCGAATACATCGTGATCGTGCATGCCGGGTCGGAGTTTCTGTGCCAATTTCGCATATTTGCATGCAAATGCACTGATCTAGCACGCGAAACAGCGATTCCGCACAGAAATACACTTCTGAAACGAAGAATCGTCGAATCTGACATAAGCTCGAATAAATCGTGATCGTGTTTGCCGGGTCGAAGTTTCTGTGCCAATTTCTCATACTTGCATGCAAATGCACTGATCTAGCACGCAAGACAGCGATTCCGCACAGAAATACTCTTCTGAAACGAAGAATCGTCGAATCTGACATAAGCTCGAATAAATCGTGATCGTGGTTGCCGGGTCGGAGTTTCCGTGCCAATTTCGCACATTTGCATGCAAATGCACTGATCTAGCACGCGAAACAGCGATTCCGCACAGAAATACACTTCTGAAACGAAGAATCGTTGAATCTGACATAAGCTCGAATAAATTGTGATCGTGCTTGCCGGGTCGGAGTTTCTGTGCCAATTTCGCATATTTGCATTCAAATGCACTGATCTAGCACGCGAAACAGCGATTCCGCACAGAAATATACTTCTGAAGCGAAGAATCGTCGAATCTGACATAAGCTCGAATAAATCGTGATCGTGGTTGCCGGGTCGGAGTTTCTGTGCCAATTTCGCATATTTGCATGCAAATGCACTGATCTAGCACGCGAAACAGCGATTCCGCACAGAAATACACTTCTGAAACGAGGAATCGTCGAATCTGACATAAGCTCGAATAAATTGTGATCGTGCTTGCCGGGTCGGAGTTTCTGTGCCAATTTCGCATATTTGCATTCAAGTGCACTGATCTAGCACGCGAAACAGCGATTCCGCACAGAAATACACTTCTGAAACGAAGAATCGTCGAATCTGACATAAGCTCGAATAAATTGTGATCGTGTTTGCCGGGTCGAAGTTTCTGTGCCAATTTCTCATACTTGCATGCAAATGCACTGATCTAGCACGCAAGACAGCGATTCCGCACAGAAATACTCTTCTGAAACGAAGAATCGTCGAATCTGATATAAGCTCGAATAAATCGGGATCGTGCTTGCCGGGTCGGAGTTTCCGTGCCAATTTCGCATATTTGTATGCAAATGCACTGATCTAGCACGCGAAACAGCGATTCCGCACAGAAATACACTTCTGAAACGAAGAATCGTCGAATCTGACATAAGCTCGAATAAATTGTGATCGTGCTTGCCGGGTCGGAGTTTCTGTGCCAATTTGCATATTTGCATTCAAATGCACTGATCTGGCACGCGAAACAGCGATTCCGCGCAGAAATACACTGCTGAAACGAAGAATCGTCTAATCTGACATAAGCTCGAATAAATCGTGATCGTGCATGCCGGGTCGGAGTTTCTGTGCCAATATCGCATATTTGCATGCAAATGCACTGATCTATCACGCGAAACAGCGATTCCGCACAGAAATACACTTCTGAAACGAAGAATCGTCGAATCTGACATAAGCTCGAATAAATCGTGATCGTGTTTGCCGGGTCGAAGTTTCTGTGCCAATTTCTCATACTTGCATGCAAATGCACTGATCTAGCACGCAAGACAGCGATTCCGCACAGAAATACTCTTCTGAAACGAAGAATCGTCGAATCTGACATAAGCTCGAATAAATCGGGATCGTGCTTGCCGGGTCGGAGTTTCTGTGCCAATTTCGCATATTTGCATTCAAGTGCACTGATCTAGCACGCGAAACAGCGATTCCGCACAGAAATACACTTCTGAAACGAAGAATCGTCGAATCTGACATAAGCTCGAATAAATTGTGATCGTGTTTGCCGGGTCGAAGTTTCTGTGCCAATTTCTCATACTTGCATGCAAATGCACTGATCTAGCACGCAAGACAGCGATTCCGCACAGAAATACTCTTCTGAAACGAAGAATCGTCGAATCTGACATAAGCTCGAATAAATCGTGATCGTGCATGCCGGGTCGGAGTTTCTGTGCCAATTTCGCATATTTGCATGCAAATGCACTGATCTATCACGCGAAACAGCGATTCCGCACAGAAATACACTTCTGAAACGAAGAATCGTCGAATCTGACATAAGCTCGAATAAATCGTGATCGTGTTTGCCGGGTCGAAGTTTCTGTGCCAATTTCTCATACTTGCATGCAAATGCACTGATCTAGCACGCAAGACAGCGATTCCGCACAGAAATACTCTTCTGAAACGAAGAATCGTCGAATCTGACATAAGCTCGAATAAATCGGGATCGTGCTTGCCGGGTCGGAGTTTCCGTGCCAATTTCGCATATTTGTATGCAAATGCACTGATCTAGCACGCGAAACAGCGATTCCGCACAGAAATACACTTCTGAAACGAAGAATCGTCGAATCTGACATAAGCTCGAATAAATTGTGATCGTGCTTGCCGGGTCGGAGTTTCTGTGCCAATTTCGCATATTTGCATTCAAATGCACTGATCTGGCACGCGAAACAGCGATTCCGCACAGAAATACACTGCTGAAACGAAGAATCGTCGAATCTGACATAAGCTCGAATAAATCGTGATCGTGCATGCCGGGTCGGAGTTTCTGTGCCAATTTCGCATATTTGCATGCAAATGCACTGATCTATCACGCGAAACAGCGATTCCGCACAGAAATACACTTCTGAAACGAAGAATCGTCGAATCTGAAATAAGCTCGAATAATTTGTGATCGTGCTTGCCGAAAAGGAGTTTCTATTCCAATTTCTCATACTTGCATGCAAATGCACTGATCTAGCGCGCGAAACAGCGATTCCGCACAGAAATACACTTCTGAAAAGAAGAATCTTCGAATCTGACATAAGCTCGAATAAATCGTGATCGTGCTTGCCGGGTCGGAGTTTCTGTGCCAATTTCACGTATTTGCATGCAAATGCACTGATCTAGCACGCGCAACAGCGATTCCGCACAGAAATACACTTCTGAAACGAAGAATCGTCGAATCTGACATAAGCTCGAATAAATTGTGATCGTGCTTGCCGGGTCGGAGTTTCTGTGCCAATTTCGCGTATTTGCATGCAAATGCACTGATCTAGCGCGCGAAACAGCGATTCCGCCCTGAAATACACTTCTGAAACGAAGAACCGTCGAATCTGACATAAGATCGACTAAATCGTGATCGTGCTTGCCGAATCGGAGTTTCTGTGCCAATTTCGCATATTCGCATGCAAATGCACTGAGCTATCACGTGGAATAGCGGTCCCGCACTGAAATACACTTCTGAAACGAAGAATCGTAGAATCTGATGTAATATTGAGTAAATCGTGATCGTGCTTGCCGAATCGGAGGTTCTGTGTCAATTTCGTATATTTGCATGCAAATGCACTGATCTAGCACGCGAAACAGCGATTCCGCACTGAAATTCACTTACGAAACACCGAATCGTCGAATCTGACATAAACTTGAATCAATCGTGTCCGTGCATGCCGAATCGGAGTTTCTGTGCCAATTTCGCATATTTGCAAGCAAATGAACTGATTTAGCACGCGAAACAGCGATTCCGCCCTGAAATACACTTCTGAAACGAAGAACCGTCGAATCTGACATAAGCTCGAATAAATCGTGATCGTGTTTGCCGGGTCGAAGTTTCTGTGCCAATTTCTCATACTTGCATGCAAATGCACTGATCTAGCACGCAAGACAGCGATTCCGCACAGAAATACTCTTCTGAAACGAAGAATCGTCGAATCTGACATAAGATCGAATAAATCGTGATCGTGGTTGCCGGGTCGGAGTTTCCGTGCCAATTTACACACATTTGCATGCAAATACACTGATCTAGCACGCGAAATAGCGATTCCGCACAGAAATACACTTCTGAAACGAAGAATCGTCGAATCTGAAATAAGCTCGAATAATTTGTGATCGTGCTTGCCGAAAAGGAGTTTCTATTCCAATTTCTCATACTTGCATGCAAATGCACTGATCTAGCGCGCGAAACAGCGATTCCGCACAGAAATACACTTCTGAAACGAAGAATCGTCGAATCTGACATAAGCTCGAATAAATCGTGATCTTGCCTGCCGGGTCGTAGTTTCTGTGCCAATTTCGCATATTTGCATGCAAATGCACTGATCTAGCACGCGAAACAGCGATTCCGCACAGAAATACACTTCTGAAACGAAGAATCGTCGAATCTGACATAAGATCGAATAAATCGTGATCGTGGTTGCCGGGTCGGAGTTTCCGTGCCAATTTCGCACATTTGCATGCAAATACACTGATCTAGCACGCGAAATAGCGATTCCGCACAGAAATACACTTCTGAAACGAAGAATCGTCGAATCTGATATAAGCTCGAATAAATCGGGATCGTGCTTGCCGGGTCGGAGTTTCCGTGCCAATTTCGCATATTTGTATGCAAATGCACTGATCTATCACGCGAAACAGCGACTCCGCACAGAAATACACTTCTGAAACGAAGAATCGTCGAATCTGACATAAGCTCGAATAAATTGTGATCGTGCTTGCCGGGTCGGAGTTTCTGTGCCAATTTTGCATATTTGCATTCAAATGCACTGATCTGGCACGCGAAACAGCGATTCCGCACAGAAATACACTGCTGAAGCGAAGAATCGTCGAATCTGACAAAAGCTCGAATACATCGTGATCGTGCATGCCGGGTCGGAGTTTCTGTGCCAATTTCGCATATTTGCATGCAAATGCACTGATCTAGCACGCGAAACAGCGATTCGGCACAGAAATACACTTCTGAAACGAAGAATCGTCGAATCTGACATAAGCTCGAATAAATCGTGATCGTGGTTGCCGGGTCGGAGTTTCTGTGCCAATTTCACGTATTTGCATGCAAATGCACTGATCTAGCACGCGAAACAGCGATTCCGCACAGAAATACACTTCTGAAACGAAGAATCGTTGAATCTGACATAAGCTCGAATAAATTGCGATCGTGCTTGCCGGGTCGGAGGTTCTGTGCCAATTTCGCATATTTGCATTCAAATGCACTGATCTAGCACGCGAAACAGCGATTCCGCACAGAAATATACTTCTGAAGCGAAGAATCGTCGAATCTGACATAAGCTCGAATAAATCGTGATCGTGGTTGCCGGGTCGGAGTTTCTGTGCCAATTTCGCATATTTGCATGCAAATGCACTGATCTAGCACGCGAAACAGCGATTCCGCACAGAAATACACTTCTGAAACGAGGAATCGTCGAATCTGACATAAGCTCGAATAAATTGTGATCGTGCTTGCCGGGTCGGAGTTTCTGTGCCAATTTCGCATATTTGCATTCAAGTGCACTGATCTAGCACGCGAAACAGCGATTCCGCACAGAAATACACTTCTGAAACGAAGAATCGTCGAATCTGACATAAGCTCGAATAAATTGTGATCGTGTTTGCCGGGTCGAAGTTTCTGTGCCAATTTCTCATACTTGCATGCAAATGCACTGATCTAGCACGCGAAACAGCGATTCCGCACAGAAATACACTTCTGAAACGAAGAATCGTCGAATCTGACATAAGCTCGAATAAATCGTGATCGTGTTTGCCGGGTCGAAGTTTCTGTGCCAATTTCTCATACTTGCGTGCAAATGCACTGATCTAGCACGCAAGACAGCGATTCCGCACAGAAATACTCTTCTGAAACGAAGAATCGTCGAATCTGACATAAGCTCGAATAAATCGTGATCGTGGTTGCCGGGTCGGAGTTTCTGTGCCAATTTCGCATATTTGCATGCAAATGCACTGATCTAGCACGCGAAACAGCGATTCCGCACAGAAATACACTTCTGAAACGAGGAATCGTCGAATCTGACATAAGCTCGAATAAATTGTGATCGTGCTTGCCGGGTCGGAGTTTCTGTGCCAATTTCGCATATTTGCATTCAAGTGCACTGATCTAGCACGTGAAACAGCGATTCCGCACAGAAATACACTTCTGAAACGAAGAATCGTCGAATCTGACATAAGCTCGAATAAATTGTGATCGTGTTTGCCGGGTCGGAGTTTCTGTGCCAATTTCGCATATTTGCATTCAAGTGCACTGATCTAGCACGCGAAACAGCGATTCCGCACAGAAATACACTTCTGAAACGAAGAATCGTCGAATCTGACATAAGCTCGAATAAATTGTGATCGTGTTTGCCGGGTCGAAGTTTCTGTGCCAATTTCTCATACTTGCATGCAAATGCACTGATCTAGCACGCAAGACAGCGATTCCGCACAGAAATACTCTTCTGAAACGAAGAATCGTCGAATCTGATATAAGCTCGAATAAATCGGGATCGTGCTTGCCGGGTCGGAGTTTCCGTGCCAATTTCGCATATTTGTATGCAAATGCACTGATCTAGCACGCGAAACAGCGATTCCGCACAGAAATACACTTCTGAAACGAAGAATCGTCGAATCTGACATAAGCTCGAATAAATTGTGATCGTGCTTGCCGGGTCGGAGTTTCTGTGCCAATTTTGCATATTTGCATTCAAATGCACTGATCTGGCACGCGAAACAGCGATTCCGCACAGAAATACTCTTCTGAAACGAAGAATCGTCGAATCTGACATAAGATCGAATAAATCGTGATCGTGGTTGCCGGGTCGGAGTTTCCGTGCCAATTTACACACATTTGCATGCAAATACACTGATCTAGCACGCGAAATAGCGATTCCGCACAGAAATACACTTCTGAAACGAAGAATCGTCGAATCTGAAATAAGCTCGAATAATTTGTGATCGTGCTTGCCGAAAAGGAGTTTCTATTCCAATTTCTCATACTTGCATGCAAATGCACTGATCTAGCGCGCGAAACAGCGATTCCGCACAGAAATACACTTCTGAAACGAAGAATCGTCGAATCTGACATAAGCTCGAATAAATCGTGATCTTGCTTGCCGGCTCGGAGTTTCTGTGCCAATTTCGCAAATTTGCATGCAAATGCACTGATCTAGCACGCGAAACAGCGATTCCGCACAGAAATACACTTCTGAAACGAAGAATCGTCGAATCTGATATAAGCTCGAATAAATCGGGATCGTGCTTGCCGGGTCGGAGTTTCCGTGCCAATTTCGCATATTTGTATGCAAATGCACTGATCTATCACGCGAAACAGCGACTCCGCACAGAAATACACTTCTGAAACGAAGAATCGTCGAATCTGACATAAGCTCGAATAAATTGTGATCGTGCTTGCCGGGTCGGAGTTTCTGTGCCAATTTTGCATATTTGCATTCAAATGCACTGATCTGGCACGCGAAACAGCGATTCCGCACAGCAATACACTGCTGAAGCGAAGAATCGTCGAATCTGACATAAGCTCGAATACATCGTGATCGTGTTTGTCGGGTCGGAGTTTCTGTGCCAATTTCGCGTATTTGCATGCAAATGCACTGATCTAGCACGCGAAACAGCGATTCCGCACAGAAATACACTTCTGAAACGATGAATCGTCGAATCTGACATAAGCTCGAATAAATTGTGATCGTGCTTGCCGGGTCGGTGTTTCTGTGCCAATTTCGCGTATTTGCATGCAAATGCACTGATCTAGCACGCGAAACAGCGATTCCGCACAGAAATACACTTCTGAAACGAAGAATCGTCGAATCTGACATAAGCTCGAATAAATCGTGATCGTGCATGCCGGGTCGTAGTTTCTGTGCCAATTTCGCATATTTGCATGCAAATGCACTGATCTAGCACGCGAAACAGCGATTCCGCACAGAAATACACTTCTGAAACGAAGAATCGTCGAATCTGACATAAGATCGAATAAATCGTGATCGTGGTTGCCGGGTCGGAGTTTCCGTGCCAATTTCGCACATTTGCATGCAAATACACTGATCTAGCACGCGAAATAGCGATTCCGCACAGAAATACACTTCTGAAACGAAGAATCGTCGAATCTGATATAAGCTCGAATAAATCGGGATCGTGCTTGCCGGGTCGGAGTTTCCGTGCCAATTTCGCATATTTGTATGCAAATGCACTGATCTATCACGCGAAACAGCGACTCCGCACAGAAATACACTTCTGAAACGAAGAATCGTCGAATCTGACATAAGCTCGAATAAATTGTGATCGTGCTTGCCGGGTCGGAGTTTCTGTGCCAATTTTGCATATTTGCATTCAAATGCACTGATCTGGCACGCGAAACAGCGATTCCGCACAGAAATACACTGCTGAAGCGAAGAATCGTCGAATCTGACAAAAGCTCGAATACATCGTGATCGTGCATGCCGGGTCGGAGTTTCTGTGCCAATTTCGCATATTTGCATGCAAATGCACTGATCTAGCACGCGAAACAGCGATTCCGCACAGAAATACACTTCTGAAACGAAGAATCGTCGAATCTGACATAAGCTCGAATAAATCGTGATCGTGCTTGCCGGGTCGGAGTTTCTGTGCCAATTTCACGTATTTGCATGCAAATGCACTGATCTAGCACGCGAAACAGCGATTCCGCACAGAAATACACTTCTGAAACGAAGAATCGTCGAATCTGACATAAGCTCGAATAAATTGTGATCGTGCTTGCCGGGTCGGAGTTTCTGTGCCAATTTCGCGTATTTGCATGCAAATGCACTGATCTAGCACGCGAAACAGCGATTCGGCACAGAAATACACTTCTGAAACGAAGAATCGTCGAATCTGACATAAGCTCGAATAAATCGTGATCGTGGTTGCCGGGTCGGAGTTTCCGTGCCAATTTCGCACATTTGCATGCAAATGCACTGATCTAGCACGCGAAACAGCGATTCCGCACAGAAATACACTTCTGAAACGAAGAATCGTTGAATCTGACATAAGCTCGAATAAATTGTGATCGTGCTTGCCGGGTCGGAGTTTCTGTGCCAATTTCGCATATTTGCATTCAAATGCACTGATCTAGCACGCGAAACAGCGATTCCGCACAGAAATATACTTCTGAAGCGAAGAATCGTCGAATCTGACATAAGCTCGAATAAATCGTGATCGTGGTTGCCGGGTCGGAGTTTCTGTGCCAATTTCGCATATTTGCATGCAAATGCACTGATCTAGCACGCGAAACAGCGATTCCGCACAGAAATACACTTCTGAAACGAGGAATCGTCGAATCTGACATAAGCTCGAATAAATTGTGATCGTGCTTGCCGGGTCGGAGTTTCTGTGCCAATTTCGCATATTTGCATTCAAGTGCACTGATCTAGCACGCGAAACAGCGATTCCGCACAGAAATACACTTCTGAAACGAAGAATCGTCGAATCTGACATAAGCTCGAATAAATTGTGATCGTGTTTGCCGGGTCGAAGTTTCTGTGCCAATTTCTCATACTTGCATGCAAATGCACTGATCTAGCACGCAAGACAGCGATTCCGCACAGAAATACTCTTCTGAAACGAAGAATCGTCGAATCTGATATAAGCTCGAATAAATCGGGATCGTGCTTGCCGGGTCGGAGTTTCCGTGCCAATTTCGCATATTTGTATGCAAATGCACTGATCTAGCACGCGAAACAGCGATTCCGCACAGAAATACACTGCTGAAGCGAAGAATCGTCGAATCTGACAAAAGCTCGAATACATCGTGATCGTGCATGCCGGGTCGGAGTTTCTGTGCCAATTTCACGTATTTGCATGCAAATGCACTGATCTAGCACGCGAAACAGCGATTCCGCACAGAAATACACTTCTGAAACGAAGAATCGTTGAATCTGACATAAGCTCGAATAAATTGTGATCGTGCTTGCCGGGTCGGAGTTTCCGTGCCAATTTCGCATATTTGTATGCAAATGCACTGATCTATCACGCGAAACAGCGACTCCGCACAGAAATACACTTCTGAAACGAAGAATCGTCGAATCTGACATAAGCTCGAATAAATTGTGATCGTGCTTGCCGGGTCGGAGTTTCTGTGCCAATTTTGCATATTTGCATTCAAATGCACTGATCTGGCACGCGAAACAGCGATTCCGCACAGCAATACACTGCTGAAGCGAAGAATCGTCGAATCTGACATAAGCTCGAATACATCGTGATCGTGTTTGTCGGGTCGGAGTTTCTGTGCCAATTTCGCGTATTTGCATGCAAATGCACTGATCTAGCACGCGAAACAGCGATTCCGCACAGAAATACACTTCTGAAACGATGAATCGTCGAATCTGACATAAGCTCGAATAAATTGTGATCGTGCTTGCCGGGTCGGTGTTTCTGTGCCAATTTCGCGTATTTGCATGCAAATGCACTGATCTAGCACGCGAAACAGCGATTCCGCACAGAAATACACTTCTGAAACGAAGAATCGTCGAATCTGACATAAGCTCGAATAAATCGTGATCGTGCATGCCGGGTCGTAGTTTCTGTGCCAATTTCGCATATTTGCATGCAAATGCACTGATCTAGCACGCGAAACAGCGATTCCGCACAGAAATTCACTTCTGAAACGAAGAATCGTCGAATCTGACATAAGATCGAATAAATCGTGATCGTGGTTGCCGGGTCGGAGTTTCCGTGCCAATTTCGCACATTTGCATGCAAATACACTGATCTAGCACGCGAAATAGCGATTCCGCACAGAAATACACTTCTGAAACGAAGAATCGTCGAATCTGATATAAGCTCGAATAAATCGGGATCGTGCTTGCCGGGTCGGAGTTTCCGTGCCAATTTCGCATATTTGTATGCAAATGCACTGATCTATCACGCGAAACAGCGACTCCGCACAGAAATACACTTCTGAAACGAAGAATCGTCGAATCTGACATAAGCTCGAATAAATTGTGATCGTGCTTGCCGGGTCGGAGTTTCTGTGCCAATTTTGCATATTTGCATTCAAATGCACTGATCTGGCACGCGAAACAGCGATTCCGCACAGAAATACACTGCTGAAGCGAAGAATCGTCGAATCTGACAAAAGCTCGAATACATCGTGATCGTGCATGCCGGGTCGGAGTTTCTGTGCCAATTTCGCATATTTGCATGCAAATGCACTGATCTAGCACGCGAAACAGCGATTCCGCACAGAAATACACTTCTGAAACGAAGAATCGTCGAATCTGACATAAGCTCGAATAAATCGTGATCGTGCTTGCCGGGTCGGAGTTTCTGTGCCAATTTCACGTATTTGCATGCAAATGCACTGATCTAGCACGCGAAACAGCGATTCCGCACAGAAATACACTTCTGAAACGAAGAATCGTCGAATCTGACATAAGCTCGAATAAATTGTGATCGTGCTTGCCGGGTCGGAGTTTCTGTGCCAATTTCGCGTATTTGCATGCAAATGCACTGATCTAGCACGCAAAACAGCGATTCGGCACAGAAATACACTTCTGAAACGAAGAATCGTCGAATCTGACATAAGCTCGAATAAATCGTGATCGTGGTTGCCGGGTCGGAGTTTCCGTGCCAATTTCGCACATTTGCATGCAAATGCACTGATCTAGCACGCGAAACAGCGATTCCGCACAGAAATACACTTCTGAAACGAAGAATCGTTGAATCTGACATAAGCTCGAATAAATTGTGATCGTGCTTGCCGGGTCGGAGTTTCTGTGCCAATTTCGCATATTTGCATTCAAATGCACTGATCTAGCACGCGAAACAGCGATTCCGCACAGAAATATACTTCTGAAGCGAAGAATCGTCGAATCTGACATAAGCTCGAATAAATCGTGATCGTGGTTGCCGGGTCGGAGTTTCTGTGCCAATTTCGCATATTTGCATGCAAATGCACTGATCTAGCACGCGAAACAGCGATTCCGCACAGAAATACACTTCTGAAACGAGGAATCGTCGAATCTGACATAAGCTCGAATAAATTGTGATCGTGCTTGCCGGGTCGGAGTTTCTGTGCCAATTTCGCATATTTGCATTCAAGTGCACTGATCTTGCACGCGAAACAGCGATTCCGCACAGAAATACACTTCTGAAACGAAGAATCGTCGAATCTGACATAAGCTCGAATAAATTGTGATCGTGTTTGCCGGGTCGAAGTTTCTGTGCCAATTTCTCATACTTGCATGCAAATGCACTGATCTAGCACGCAAGACAGCGATTCCGCACAGAAATACTCTTCTGAAACGAAGAATCGTCGAATCTGATATAAGCTCGAATAAATCGGGATCGTGCTTGCCGGGTCGGAGTTTCCGTGCCAATTTCGCATATTTGTATGCAAATGCACTGATCTAGCACGCGAAACAGCGATTCCGCACAGAAATACACTGCTGAAGCGAAGAATCGTCGAATCTGACAAAAGCTCGAATACATCGTGATCGTGCATGCCGGGTCGGAGTTTCTGTGCCAATTTCACGTATTTGCATGCAAATGCACTGATCTAGAACGCGAAACAGCGATTCCGCACAGAAATACACTTCTGAAACGAAGAATCGTTGAATCTGACATAAGCTCGAATAAATTGTGATCGTGATTGCCGGGTCGGAGTTTCTGTGCCAATTTCGCATATTTGCATGCAAATGCACTGATCTATCACGCGAAACAGCGATTCCGCACAGAAATACACTTCTGAAACGAAGAATCGTCGAATCTGACATAAGCTCGAATAAATCGTGATCGTGTTTGCCGGGTCGAAGTTTCTGTGCCAATTTCTTATACTTGCATGCAAATGCACTGATCTAGCACGCAAAACAGCGATTCCGCACAGAAATACTCTTCTGAAACGAAGAATCGTCGAATCTGACATAAGCTCGAATAAATCGTGATCGTGGTTGCCGGGTCGGAGTTTGCGTCCCAATTTCGCACATTTGCATGCAAATACACTGATCTAGCACGCGAAACAGCGATTCCGCACAGAAATACACTTCTGAAACGAAGAATCGTCGAATCTGAAATAAGCTCGAATAATTTGTGATCGTGCTTGCCGAAAAGGAGTTTCTATTCCAATTTCTCATACTTGCATGCAAATGCACTGATCTAGCGCGCGAAACAGCGATTCCGCACAGAAATACACTTCTGAAACGAAGAATCGTCGAATCTGACATAAGCTCGAATAAATCGTGATCGTGCTTGCCGGCTCGGAGTTTCTGTGCCAATTTCACGTATTTGCATGCAAATGCACTGATCTAGCACGCGAAACAGCGATTTCGCACAGAAATACTCTTCTGAAACGAAGAATCGTCGAATCTGACATAAGCTCGAATAAATCGTGATCGTGTTTGCAGGGTCGAAGTTTCTGTGCCAATTTCTCATACTTGCATGCAAATGCACTGATCTAGCACGCAAGACAGCGATTCCGCACAGAAATACTCTTCTGAAACGAAGAATCGTCGAATCTGACATAAGCTCGAATAAATCGTGATCGTGGTTGCCGGGTCGGAGTTTCCGTGCCAATTTCGCACATTTGCATGCAAATACACTGATCTAGCACGCGAAACAGCGATTCCGCACAGAAATACACTTCTGAAACGAAGAATCGTCGAATCTGAAATAAGCTCGAATAATTTGTGATCGTGCCTGCCGAAAAGGAGTTTCTATTCCAATTTCTCATACTTGCATGCAAATGCACTGATCTAGCACGCAAGACAGCGATTCCGCACAGAAATACTCTTCTGAAACGAAGAATCGTCGAATCTGACATAAGCTCGAATAAATCGTGATCGTGCATGCCGGGTCGGAGTTTCTGTGCCAATTTTGCATATTTGCATACAGATGCACTGATCCATCACGCGAAACAGCGATTCCGCACAGAAATACACTTCTGAAACGAAGAATCGTCGAATCTGACATAAGCTCGAATAAATCGTGATCGTGTTTGCCGGGTCGAAGTTTCTGTGCCAATTTCTCATACTTGCATGTAAATGCACTGATCTAGCACGCAAGACAGCGATTCCGCACAGAAATACTCTTCTGAAACGAAGAATCGTCGAATCTGACATAAGCTCGAATAATTTGTGATCGTGCTTGCCGAAAAGGAGTTTCTATTCCAATTTCTCATACTTGCATGCAAATGCACTGATCTAGCGCGCGAAACAGCGATTCCGCACAGAAATAAACTTCTGAAACGAAGAATCGTCGAATCTGACATAAGCTCGAATAATTGTGATCGTGCTTGCCGGGTCGGAGTTTCTGTGCCAATTTCGCGTATTTGCATGCATATGCACTGATCTAGCACGCGAAACAGCGATTCCGCACAGAAATACACTTCTGAAACGAAGAATCGTCGAATCTGACATAAGCTCGAATAAATCGTGATCGTGCATGCCGGGTCGGAGTTTGCGTGCCAATTTCGCATATGTGCATGCAAATGCACTGATCTAGCACGCGAAACAGCGATTCCGCACAGAAATATACTTCTGAAGCGAAGAATCGTCGAATCTGACATAAGCTCGAATTAATCGTGATCGTGGTTGCCGGGTCGGAGTTTCCGTGCCAATTTCGCACATTTGCATGCAAATACACTGATCTAGCACGCGAAACAGCGATTCCGCACAGAAATACACTTCTGAAACGAAGAATCGTCGAATCTGACATAAGCTCGAATAAATCGTGATCGTGCTTGCCGGGTCGGAGTTTCTGTGCCAATTTCACGTATTTGCATGCAAATGCACTGATCTAGCACGCGAAACAGCGATTCCTCACAGAAATACACTTCTGAAACGAAGAATCGTCGAATCTGACATAAGCTCGAATAAATCGTGATCGTGCTTGCCGGGTCGGAGTTTCTGTGCCAATTTCACGTATTTGCATGCAAATGCACTGATCTAGCACGCGAAACAGCGATTCCGCACAGAAATACACTTCTGAAACGAAGAATCGTCGAATCTGATATAAGCTCGAATAAATCGGGATCGTGCTTGCCGGGTCGGAGTTTCCGTGCCAATTTCGCATATTTGTATGCAAATGCACTGATCTAGCACGCGAAACAGCGATTCCGCACATAAATACACTTCTGAAACGAAGAACCGTCGAATCTGACAAGGGCTCGAATAAATTGTGATCGTGCTTGCCGAATCGGAGTTTCCGTGCCAATTTCGCATATTTGTATGCAAATGCACTGATCTAGCACGCGAAACAGCGATTCCGCACAGAAATACACTTCTGAAACGAAGAATCGTCGAATCTGATATAAGCTCGAATAATTTGTGATCGTGCTTGCCGAAAAGGAGTTTCTATTCCAATTTCTCATACTTGCATGCAAATGCACTGATCTAGCACGCGAAACAGCGATTCCGCACATAAATACACTTCTGAAACGAAGAATCGTTGAATCTGACATAAGCTCGAATAAATTGTGATCGTGCTTGCCGGGTCGGAGTTTCTGTGCCAATTTCGCATATTTGCATCCAAATGCACTGATCTAGCACGCGAAACAGCGATTCCGCACATAAATACACTTCTGAAACGAAGAATCGTTGAATCTGACATAAGCTCGAATAAATCGTGATCGTGTTTGCCGGGTCGAAGTTTCTGTGCCAATTTCTCATACTTGCATGCAAATGCACTGATCTAGCACGCAAGACAGCGATTCCGCACAGAAATACTCTTCTGAAACGAAGAATCGTCGAATCTGACATAAGCTCGAATAAATCGTGATCGTGGTTGCCGGGTCGGAGTTTCCGTGCCGATTTCGCACATTTGCATGCAAATACACTGATCTAGCACGCGAAACAGCGATTCCGCACAGAAATACACTTCTGAAACAAAGAACCGTCGAATCTGACAAGGGCTCGAATAAATTGTGATCGTGCTTGCCGAATTGGAGTTTCCGTGCCAATTTCGCATATTTGTATGCAAATGCACTGATCTAACACGCGAAACAGCGATTCCGCACAGAAATACACTTCTGAAACGAAGAATCGTCGAATCTGATATAAGCTCGAATAATTTGTGATCGTGCTTGCCGAAAAGGAGTTTCTATTCCAATTTCTCATACTTGCATGCAAATGCACTGATCTAGCGCGCGAAACAGCGATTCCGCACAGAAATACACTTCTGAAACGAAGAATTGTCGAATCTGACATAAGCTCGAATAAATCGTGATCGTGCTTGCCGGGTCGGAGTTTCTGTGCCAATTTCGCATATTTGCATCCAAATGCACTGATCTAGCACGCGAAACAGCGATTCCGCACAGAAATACACTGCTGAAGCGAAGAATCGTCGAATGTGACATAAGCTCGAATACATCGTGATCGTGTTTGTCGGGTCGGAGTTTCTATTCCAATTTCTCATACTTGCATGCAAATGCACTGATCTAGCGCGCGAAACAGCGATTCCGCACAGAAATACACTTCGGAAGCGAAGAATCTTCGAATCTGACATAAGCTCGAATAAATCGTGATCGTGCTTGCCGGGTCGGAGTTTCTGTGCCAATTTCACGTATTTGCATGCAAATGCACTGATCTAGCACGCGAAACAGCGATTCCGCACAGAAATACACTTCTGAAACGAAGAATCGTCGAATCTGACATAAGCTCGAATAAATTGTGATCGTGCTTGCCGGGTCGGAGTTTCTGTGCCAATTTCGCGTATTTGCATGCAAATGCACTGATCTAGCACGCGAAACAGCGATTCCGCACAGAAATACACTTCTGAAACGAAGAATCGTCGAATCTGACATAAGCTCGAATAAATCGTGATCGTGCATGCCGGGTCGGAGTTTCTGTGCCAATTTCGCATATTTGCATGCAAATGCACTGATCTAGCACGCGAAACTGCGATTCCGCACAGAAATACACTTCTGAAACGAAGAATCGTCGAATCTGACATAAGCTCGAATAAATCGTGATCGTGTTTGCCGGGTCGAAGTTTCTGTGCCAATTTCTCATACTTGAATGCAAATGCACCGATCTAGCACGCAAGACAGCGATTCCGCACAGAAATACTCTTCTGAAACGAAGAATCGTCGAATCTGACATAAGCTCGAATAAATCGTGATCGTGCTTGCCGGGTCGGAGTTTCTGTGCCAATTTCGCATATTTGCATCCAAATGCACTGATCTAGCACGCGAAACAGCGATTCCGCACATAAATACACTTCTGAAACGAAGAACCGTCGAATCTGACAAGGGCTCGAATAAATTGTGATCGTGCTTGCCGAATCGGAGGTTCCGTGCCAATTTCGCATATTTGCATGCAAATGCACTGATCTAGCGCGCGAAACAGCGATTCCGCACAGAAATACACTTCTGAAACGAAGAATCGTCGAATCTGACATAAGCTCGAATAAATCGTGATCGTGCTTGCCGGATCAGAGTTTCTGTGCCAATTTCGCATATTTGCATCCAAATGCACTGATCTAGCACGCGAAACAGCGATTCCGCACATAAACACACTTCTGAAACGAAGAATCGTTGAATCTGACATAAGCTCGAATAAATTGTGATCGTGCTTGCCGGGTCGGAGTTTCTGTGCCAATTTCGCATATTTGCATCCAAATGCACTGATCTAGCACGCGAAACAGCGATTCCGCACATAAATACACTTCTGAAACGAAGAATCGTTGAATCTGACATAAGCTCGAATAAATCGTGATCGTGTTTGCCGGGTCGAAGTTTCTGTGCCAATTTCTCATACTTGCATGCAAATGCACTGATCTAGCACGCAAGACAGCGATTCCGCACAGAAATACTCTTCTGAAACGAAGAATCGTCGAATCTGACATAAGCTCGAATAAATCGTGATCGTGGTTGCCGGGTCGGAGTTTCCGTGCCGATTTCGCACATTTGCATGCAAATACACTGATCTAGCACGCGAAACAGCGATTCCGCACAGAAATACACTTCTGAAACAAAGAACCGTCGAATCTGACAAGGGCTCGAATAAATTGTGATCGTGCTTGCCGAATTGGAGTTTCCGTGCCAATTTCGCATATTTGTATGCAAATGCACTGATCTAACACGCGAAACAGCGATTCCGCACAGAAATACACTTCTGAAACGAAGAATCGTCGAATCTGATATAAGCTCGAATAATTTGTGATCGTGCTTGCCGAAAAGGAGTTTCTATTCCAATTTCTCATACTTGCATGCAAATGCACTGATCTAGCGCGCGAAACAGCGATTCCGCACAGAAATACACTTCTGAAACGAAGAATTGTCGAATCTGACATAAGCTCGAATAAATCGTGATCGTGCTTGCCGGGTCGGAGTTTCTGTGCCAATTTCGCATATTTGCATCCAAATGCACTGATCTAGCACGCGAAACAGCGATTCCGCACAGAAATACACTGCTGAAGCGAAGAATCGTCGAATGTGACATAAGCTCGAATACATCGTGATCGTGTTTGTCGGGTCGGAGTTTCTATTCCAATTTCTCATACTTGCATGCAAATGCACTGATCTAGCGCGCGAAACAGCGATTCCGCACAGAAATACACTTCGGAAGCGAAGAATCTTCGAATCTGACATAAGCTCGAATAAATCGTGATCGTGCTTGCCGGGTCGGAGTTTCTGTGCCAATTTCACGTATTTGCATGCAAATGCACTGATCTAGCACGCGAAACAGCGATTCCGCACAGAAATACACTTCTGAAACGAAGAATCGTCGAATCTGACATAAGCTCGAATAAATTGTGATCGTGCTTGCCGGGTCGGAGTTTCTGTGCCAATTTCGCGTATTTGCATGCAAATGCACTGATCTAGCACGCGAAACAGCGATTCCGCACAGAAATACACTTCTGAAACGAAGAATCGTCGAATCTGACATAAGCTCGAATAAATCGTGATCGTGCATGCCGGGTCGGAGTTTCTGTGCCAATTTCGCATATTTGCATGCAAATGCACTGATCTAGCACGCGAAACTGCGATTCCGCACAGAAATACACTTCTGAAACGAAGAATCGTCGAATCTGACATAAGCTCGAATAAATCGTGATCGTGTTTGCCGGGTCGAAGTTTCTGTGCCAATTTCTCATACTTGAATGCAAATGCACCGATCTAGCACGCAAGACAGCGATTCCGCACAGAAATACTCTTCTGAAACGAAGAATCGTCGAATCTGACATAAGCTCGAATAAATCGTGATCGTGCTTGCCGGGTCGGAGTTTCTGTGCCAATTTCGCATATTTGCATCCAAATGCACTGATCTAGCACGCGAAACAGCGATTCCGCACATAAATACACTTCTGAAACGAAGAACCGTCGAATCTGACAAGGGCTCGAATAAATTGTGATCGTGCTTGCCGAATCGGAGGTTCCGTGCCAATTTCGCATATTTGCATGCAAATGCACTGATCTAGCGCGCGAAACAGCGATTCCGCACAGAAATACACTTCTGAAACGAAGAATCGTCGAATCTGACATAAGCTCGAATAAATCGTGATCGTGCTTGCCGGATCAGAGTTTCTGTGCCAATTTCGCATATTTGCATCCAAATGCACTGATCTAGCACGCGAAACAGCGATTCCGCACATAAACACACTTCTGAAACGAAGAATCGTTGAATCTGACATAAGCTCGAATAAATTGTGATCGTGCTTGCCGGGTCGGAGTTTCTGTGCCAATTTCGCATATTTGCATTCAAATGCACTGATCTAACACGCGAAACAGCGATTCCGCACAGAAATACACTTCTGAAACGAAGAATCGTCGAATCTGATATAAGCTCGAATAAATCGGGATCGTGCTTGCCGGGTCGGAGTTTCCGTGCCAATTTCGCATATTTGTATGCAAATGCACTGATCTAGCACGCGAAACAGCGATTCCGCACAGAAATACACTTCTGAAACGAAGAATCGTCGAATCTGACATAAGCTCGAATAAAATGTGATCGTGCTTGCCGGGTCAGAGTTTCTGTGCCAATTTCGCATATTTGTATGCAAATGCACTGATCTATCACGCGAAACAGCGATTCCGCACAGAAATACACTTCTGAAACGAAGAATCGTCGAATCTGATATAAGCTCGAATAATTTGTGATCGTGCTTGCCGAAAAGGAGTTTCTATTCCAATTTCTCATACTTGCATGCAAATGCACTGATCTAGCACGCGAAACAGCGATTCCGCACATAAATACACTTCTGAAACGAAGAATCGTTGAATCTGACATAAGCTCGAATAAATTGTGATCGTGCTTGCCGGGTCGGAGTTTCTGTGCCAATTTCGCATATTTGCATCCAAATGCACTGATCTAGCACGCGAAACAGCGATTCCGCACATAAATACACTTCTGAAACGAAGAATCGTTGAATCTGACATAAGCTCGAATAAATCGTGATCGTGTTTGCCGGGTCGAAGTTTCTGTGCCAATTTCTCATACTTGCATGCAAATGCACTGATCTAGCACGCAAGACAGCGATTCCGCACAGAAATACTCTTCTGAAACGAAGAATCGTCGAATCTGACATAAGCTCGAATAAATCGTGATCGTGGTTGCCGGGTCGGAGTTTCCGTGCCAATTTCGCACATTTGCATGCAAATACACTGATCTAGCACGCGAAACAGCGATTCCGCACAGAAATACACTTCTGAAACAAAGAACCGTCGAATCTGACAAGGGCTCGAATAAATTGTGATCGTGCTTGCCGAATTGGAGTTTCCGTGCCAATTTCGCATATTTGTATGCAAATGCACTGATCTAACACGCGAAACAGCGATTCCGCACAGAAATACACTTCTGATACGAAGAATCGTCGAATCTGATATAAGCTCGAATAATTTGTGATCGTGCTTGCCGAAAAGGAGTTTCTATTCCAATTTCTCATACTTGCATGCAAATGCACTGATCTAGCGCGCGAAACAGCGATTCCGCACAGAAATACACTTCTGAAACGAAGAATTGTCGAATCTGACATAAGCTCGAATAAATCGTGATCGTGCTTGCCGGGTCGGAGTTTCTGTGCCAATTTCGCATATTTGCATCCAAATGCACTGATCTAGCACGCGAAACAGCGATTCCGCACAGAAATACACTGCTGAAGCGAAGAATCGTCGAATGTGACATAAGCTCGAATACATCGTGATCGTGTTTGTCGGGTCGGAGTTTCTATTCCAATTTCTCATACTTGCATGCAAATGCACTGATCTAGCGCGCGAAACAGCGATTCCGCACAGAAATACACTTCGGAAGCGAAGAATCTTCGAATCTGACATAAGCTCGAATAAATCGTGATCGTGCTTGCCGGGTCGGAGTTTCTGTGCCAATTTCACGTATTTGCATGCAAATGCACTGATCTAGCACGCGAAACAGCGATTCCGCACAGAAATACACTTCTGAAACGAAGAATCGTCGAATCTGACATAAGCTCGAATAAATTGTGATCGTGCTTGCCGGGTCGGAGTTTCTGTGCCAATTTCGCGTATTTGCATGCAAATGCACTGATCTAGCACGCGAAACAGCGATTCCGCACAGAAATACACTTCTGAAACGAAGAATCGTCGAATCTGACATAAGCTCGAATAAAATGTGATCGTGCTTGCCGGGTCGGAGTTTCTGTGCCAATTTCGCATATTTGTATGCAAATGCACTGATCTATCACGCGAAACAGCGATTCCGCACAGAAATACACTTCTGAAACGAAGAATCGTCGAATCTGACATAAGCTCGAATAAAACGTGATCGTGTTTGCCGGGTCGAAGTTTCTGTGCCAATTTCTCATACTTGCATGCAAATGCACTGATCTAGCGCGCGAAACAGCGATTCCGCACAGAAATACACTTCGGAAGCGAAGAATCTTCGAATCTGACATAAGCTCGAATAAATCGTGATCGTGCTTGCCGGGTCGGAGTTTCTGTGCCAATTTCACGTATTTGCATGCAAATGCACTGATCTAGCACGCGAAACAGCGATTCCGCACAGAAATACACTTCTGAAACGAAGAATCGACGAATCTGACATAAGCTCGAATAAATCGTGATCGTGCTTGCCGGGTCGAAGTTTCTGTGCCAATTTCTCATACTTGCATGCAAATGCACTGATCTAGCACGCAAGACAGCGATTCCGCACAGAAATACTCTTCTGAAACGAAGAATCGTCGAATCTGAAATAAGCTCGAATAATTTGTGATCGTGCTTGCCGAAAAGGAGTTTCTATTCCAATTTCTCATACTTGCATGCAAATGCACTGATCTAGCGCGCGAAACAGCGATTCCGCACAGAAATACACTTCTGAAACGAAGAATCGTCGAATCTGACATAAGCTCGAATAAATCGTGATCGTGGTTGCCGGGTCGGAGTTTCTGAGCCAATTTCGCATATTTGCATGCAAATGCACTGATCTAGCACGCGAAACTGCGATTCCGCACAGAAATACACTTCTGAAACGAAGAATCGTCGAATCTGACATAAGCTCGAATAAATCGTGATCGTGTTTGCCGGGTCTAAGTTTCTGTGCCAATTTCTCATACTTGCATGCAAATGCACCGATCTAGCACGCAAGACAGCGATTCCGCACAGAAATACTCTTCTGAAACGAAGAATCGTCGAATCTGACATAAGCTCGAATAAATCGTGATCGTGCTTGCCGGGTCGGAGTTTCTGTGCCAATTTCGCATATTTGCATCCAAATGCAGTGATCTAGCACGCGAAACAGCGATTCCGCACATAAATACACTTCTGAAACGAAGAACCGTCGAATCTGACAAGGGCTCGAATAAATTGTGATCGTGCTTGCCGAATCGGAGTTTCCGTGCCAATTTCGCATATTTGTATGCAAATGCACTGATCTAGCACGCGAAACAGCGATTCCGCACAGAAATACACTTCTGAAACGAAGAATCGTCGAATCTGATATAAGCTCGAATAATTTGTGATCGTGCTTGCCGAAAAGGAGTTTCTATTCCAATTTCTCATACTTGCATGCAAATGCACTGATCTAGCGCGCGAAACAGCGATTCCGCACAGAAATACACTTCTGAAACGAAGAATCGTCGAATCTGACATAAGCTCGAATAAATCGTGATCGTGCTTGCCGGGTCAGAGTTTCTGTGCCAATTTCGCATATTTGCATCCAAATGCACTGATCTAGCACGCGAAACAGCGATTCCGCACATAAACACACTTCTGAAACGAAGAATCGTTGAATCTGACATAAGCTCGAATAAATTGTGATCGTGCTTGCCGGGTCGGAGTTTCTGTGCCAATTTCGCATATTTGCATTCAAATGCACTGATCTAGCACGCGAAACAGCGATTCCGCACAGAAATACACTTCTGAAACGAAGAATCGTCGAATCTGATATAAGCTCGAATAAATCGGGATCGTGCTTGCCGGGTCGGAGTTTCCGTGCCAATTTCGCATATTTGTATGCAAATGCACTGATCTAGCACGCGAAACAGCGATTCCGCACAGAAATACACTTCTGAAACGAAGAATCGTCGAATCAGACATAAGCTCGAATAAAATGTGATCGTGCTTGCCGGGTCGGAGTTTCTGTGCCAATTTCGCATATTTGTATGCAAATGCACTGATCTAGCGCGCGAAACAGCGATTCCGCACAGAAATACACTTCTGAAACGAAGAATCGTCGAATCTGACATAAGCTCGAATAAATCGTGATCGTGCTTGCCGGGTCAGAGTTTCTGTGCCAATTTCGCATATTTGCATCCAAATGCACTGATCTAGCACGCGAAACAGCGATTCCGCACATAAACACACTTCTGAAACGAAGAATCGTTGAATCTGACATAAGCTCGAATAAATTGTGATCGTGCTTGCCGGGTCGGAGTTTCTGTGCCAATTTCGCATATTTGCATTCAAATGCACTGATCTAGCACGCGAAACAGCGATTCCGCACAGAAATACACTTCTGAAACGAAGAATCGTCGAATCTGATATAAGCTCGAATAAATCGGGATCGTGCTTGCCGGGTCGGAGTTTCCGTGCCAATTTCGCATATTTGTATGCAAATGCACTGATCTAGCACGCGAAACAGCGATTCCGCACAGAAATACACTTCTGAAACGAAGAATCGTCGAATCAGACATAAGCTCGAATAAAATGTGATCGTGTTTGCCGGGTCGAAGTTTCTGTGCCAATATCTCATACTTGCATGCAAATGCACTGATCTAGCACGCAAGACAGCGATTCCGCACAGAAATACTCTTCTGAAACGAAGAATCGTCGAATCTGACATAAGCTCGAATAAATCGTGATCGTGCATGCCGGGTCGGAGTTTCTGTGCCAATTTCGCATATTTGCATGCAAATGCACTGATCTAGCACGCGAAACTGCGATTCCGCACAGAAATACACTTCTGAAACGAAGAATCGTCGAATCTGACATAAGCTCGAATAAATCGTGATCGTGTTTGCCGGGTCTAAGTTTCTGTGCCAATTTCTCATACTTGCATGCAAATGCACCGATCTAGCACGCAAGACAGCGATTCCGCACAGAAATACTCTTCTGAAACGAAGAATCGTCGAATCTGACATAAGCTCGAATAAATCGTGATCGTGCTTGCCGGGTCGGAGTTTCTGTGCCAATTTCGCATATTTGCATCCAAATGCAGTGATCTAGCACGCGAAACAGCGATTCCGCACATAAATACACTTCTGAAACGAAGAACCGTCGAATCTGACAAGGGCTCGAATAAATTGTGATCGTGCTTGCCGAATCGGAGTTTCCGTGCCAATTTCGCATATTTGTATGCAAATGCACTGATCTAGCACGCGAAACAGCGATTCCGCACAGAAATACACTTCTGAAACGAAGAATCGTCGAATCTGATATAAGCTCGAATAATTTGTGATCGTGCTTGCCGAAAAGGAGTTTCTATTCCAATTTCTCATACTTGTATGCAAATGCACTGATCTAGCGCGCGAAACAGCGATTCCGCACAGAAATACACTTCTGAAACGAAGAATCGTCGAATCTGACATAAGCTCGAATAAATCGTGATCGTGCTTGCCGGGTCAGAGTTTCTGTGCCAATTTCGCATATTTGCATCCAAATGCACTGATCTAGCACGCGAAACAGCGATTCCGCACATAAACACACTTCTGAAACGAAGAATCGTTGAATCTGACATAAGCTCGAATAAATTGTGATCGTGCTTGCCGGGTCGGAGTTTCTGTGCCAATTTCGCATATTTGCATTCAAATGCACTGATCTAGCACGCAAAACAGCGATTCCGCACAGAAATACACTTCTGAAACGAAGAATCGTCGAATCTGACATAAGCTCGAATAAATCGTGATCGTGCTTGCCGGGTCAGAGTTTCTGTGCCAATTTCGCATATTTGCATCCAAATGCACTGATCTAGCACGCCAAACAGCGATTCCGCACATAAACACACTTCTGAAACGAAGAATCGTTGAATCTGACATAAGCTCGAATAAATTGTGATCGTGCTTGCCGGGTCGGAGTTTCTGTGCCAATTTCGCATATTTGCATTCAAATGCACTGATCTAGCACGCGAAACAGCGATTCCGCACAGAAATACACTTCTGAAACGAAGAATCGTCGAATCTGATATAAGCTCGAATAAATCGGGATCGTGCTTGCCGGGTCGGTGTTTCCGTGCCAATTTCGCATATTTGTATGCAAATGCACTGATCTAGCACGCGAAACAGCGATTCCGCACAGAAATACACTTCTGAAACGAAGAATCGTCGAATCAGACATAAGCTCGAATAAAATGTGATCGTGCTTGCCGGGTCGGAGTTTCTGTGCCAATTTCGCATATTTGCATGCAAATGCACTGATCTAGCACGCGAAACTGCGATTCCGCACAGAAATACACTTCTGAAACGAAGAATCGTCGAATCTGACATAAGCTCGAATAAATCGTGATCGTGTTTGCCGGGTCTAAGTTTCTGTGCCAATTTCTCATACTTGCATGCAAATGCACCGATCTAGCACGCAAGACAGCGATTCCGCACAGAAATACTCTTCTGAAACGAAGAATCGTCGAATCTGACATAAGCTCGAATAAATCGTGATCGTGCTTGCCGGGTCGGAGTTTCTGTGCCAATTTCGCATATTTGCATCCAAATGCAGTGATCTAGCACGCGAAACAGCGATTCCGCACATAAATACACTTCTGAAACGAAGAACCGTCGAATCTGACAAGGGCTCGAATAAATTGTGATCGTGCTTGCCGAATCGGAGTTTCCGTGCCAATTTCGCATATTTGTATGCAAATGCACTGATCTAGCACGCGAAACAGCGATTCCGCACAGAAATACACTTCTGAAACGAAGAATCGTCGAATCTGATATAAGCTCGAATAATTTGTGATCGTGCTTGCCGAAAAGGAGTTTCTATTCCAATTTCTCATACTTGTATGCAAATGCACTGATCTAGCGCGCGAAACAGCGATTCCGCACAGAAATACACTTCTGAAACGAAGAATCGTCGAATCTGACATAAGCTCGAATAAATCGTGATCGTGCTTGCCGGGTCAGAGTTTCTGTGCCAATTTCGCATATTTGCATCCAAATGCACTGATCTAGCACGCGAAACAGCGATTCCGCACATAAACACACTTCTGAAACGAAGAATCGTTGAATCTGACATAAGCTCGAATAAATTGTGATCGTGCTTGCCGGGTCGGAGTTTCTGTGCCAATTTCGCATATTTGCATTCAAATGCACTGATCTAGCACGCGAAACAGCGATTCCGCACAGAAATACACTTCAGAAACGAAGAATCGTCGAATCTGATATAAGCTCGAATAAATCGGGATCGTGCTTGCCGGGTCGGAGTTTCCGTGCCAATTTCGCATATTTGTATGCAAATGCACTGATCTAGCACGCGAAACAGCGATTCCGCACAGAAATACACTTCTGAAACGAAGAATCGTCGAATCAGACATAAGCTCGAATAAAATGTGATCGTGCTTGCCGGGTCGGAGTTTCTGTGCCAATTTCGCATATTTGTATGCAAATGCACTGATCTATCACGCGAAACAGCGATTCCGCACAGAAATACACTTCTGAATCGAAGAATCGTCGAATCTGACATAAGCTCGAATAAAACGTGATCGTGTTTGCCGGGTCGAAGTTTCTGTGCCAATTTCTCATACTTGCATGCAAATGCACTGATCTAGCGCGCGAAACAGCGATTCCGCACAGAAATACACTTCGGAAGCGAAGAATCTTCGAATCTGACATAAGCTCGAATAAATCGTGATCGTGCTTGCCGGGTCGGAGTTTCTGTGCCAATTTCACGTATTTGCATGCAAATGCACTGATCTAGCACGCGAAACAGCGATTCCGCACAGAAATACACTTCTGAAACGAAGAATCGTCGAATCTGACATAAGCTCGAATAAATTGTGATCGTGCTTGCCGGGTCGGAGTTTCTGTGCCAATTTCGCGTATTTGCATGCAAATGCACTGATCTAGCGCGCGAAACAGCGATTCCGCACAGAAATACACTTCTGAAACGAAGAATCGTCGAATCAGACATAAGCTCGAATAAAATGTGATCGTGCTTGCCGGGTCGGAGTTTCTGTGCCAATTTCGCATATTTGCATGCAAATGCACTGATCTAGCACGCGAAACTGCGATTCCGCACAGAAATACACTTCTGAAACGAAGAATCGTCGAATCTGACATAAGCTCGAATAAAATGTGTTCGTGCTTGCCGGGTCGAAGTTTCTGTGCCAATTTCGCATATTTGTATGCAAATGCACTGATCTACCAGGCGAAACAGCGATTCCGCACAGAAATACACTTCTGAAACGAAGAATCGTCGAATCTGACATAAGCTCGAATAAAATGTGATCGTGCTTGCCGGGTCGGAGTTTCAGTGCCAATTTCGCATATTTGCATGCAAATGCACTGATCTAGCACGCGAAACAGCGATTCGGCACAGAAATACACTTCTGAAACGAAGAATCGTCGAATCTGACATATGCTCGAATAAATCGTGATCGTGTTTGCCGGGTCGAAGTTTCTGTGCCAATTTCTCATACTTGCATGCAAATGCACTGATCTAGCACGCAAGACAGCGATTCCGCACAGAAATACTCTTCTGAAACGAAGAATCGTCGAATCTGACATAAGCTCGAATAAATCGTGATCGTGGTTGCCGGGTCGGAGTTTCTGAGCCAATTTCGCATATTTGCATGCAAATGCACTGATCTAGCACGCGAAACAGCGATTCCGCACAGAAATATACTTCTGAAGCGAAGAATCGTCGAATCTGACATAAGCTCGAATAAATCGTGATCGTGCTTGCCGGGTCGGAGTTTCAGTGCCAATTTCGCATATTTGCATGCAAATGCACTGATCTAGCACGCGAAACAGCGATTCGGCACAGAAATACACTTCTGAATCGAAGAATCGTCGAATCTGACATATGCTCGAATAAATCGTGATCGTGTTTGCCGGGTCGAAGTTTCTGTGCCAATTTCTCATACTTGCATGCAAATGCACTGATCTAGCACGCAAGACAGCGATTCCGCACAGAAATACTCTTCTGAAACGAAGAATCGTCGAATCTGACATAAGCTCGAATAAATCGTGATCGTGTTTGCCGGGTCGAAGTTTCTGTGCCAATTTCTCATACTTGCATGCAAATGCGCTGATCTAGCACGCAAGACAGCGATTCCGCACAGAAATACTCTTCTGAAACGAAGAATCGTCGAATCTGACATAAGCTCGAATAAATCGTGATCGTGGTTGCCGGGTCGGAGTTTGCGTGCCAATTTCGCACATTTGCATGCAAATACACTGATCTAGCACGCGAAACAGCGATTCCGCACAGAAATACACTTCTGAAACGAAGAATCGTCGAATCTGAAATAAGCTCGAATAATTTGTGATCGTGCTTGCCGAAAAGGAGTTTCTATTCCAATTTCTCATACTTGCATGCAAATGCACTGATCTAGCACGCGAAACAGCGATTCCGCACAGAAATACACTTCTGAAACGAAGAATCGTCGAATCTGACATAAGCTCGAATAAATTGTGATCGTGCTTGCCGGGTCGGAGTTTCTGGGCCAATTTCGCGTATTTGCATGCAAATGCACTGATCTAGCACGCGAAACAGAGATTCCGCACAGAAATACACTTCTGAAACGAAGAATCGTCGAATCTGACATAAGCTCGAATAAATCGTGATCGTGCATGCCGGGTCGGAGTTTCTGTGCCAATTTCTCATACTTGCATGCAAATGCACTGATCTATCACGCAAGACAGCGATTCCGCACAGAAATACTCTTCTGAAACGAAGAATCGTCGAATCTGACATAAGCTCGAATAATTCGTGACCGTGGTTGCCGGGTCGGAGTTTCCGTGCCAATTTCGCACATTTGCATGCAAATACACTGATCTAGCACGCGAAATAGCGATTCCGCACAGAAATACACTTCTGAAACGAAGAATCGTCGAATCTGACATAAGAGGCGAATAAATCGTGATCGTGTTTGCCGGGTCGAAGTTTCTGTGCCAATTTCTCATACTTGCATGCAAATGCACTGATCTAGCACGCAAGACAGCGATTCCGCACAGAAATACTCTTCTGAAACGAAGAATCGTCGAATCTCACATAAGCTCGAATAAATCGTGATCGTGGTTGCCGGGTCGGAGTTTGCGTGCCAATTTCGCACATTTGCATGCAAATACACTGATCTAGCACGCGAAACAGCGATTCCGCACAGAAATACACTTCTGAAACGAAGAATCGTCGAATCTGAAATAAGCTCGAATAATTTGTGATCGTGCTTGCCGAAAAGGAGTTTCTATTCCAATTTCTCATACTTGCATGCAAATGCACTGATCTAGCGCGCGAAACAGCGATTCCGCACAGAAATACACTTCTGAAACGAAGAATCGTCGAATCTGACATAAGCTCGAATAAATCGTGATCGTGCTTGCCGGCTCGGAGTTTCTGTGCCAATTTCACGTATTTGCATGCAAATGCACTGATCTAGCACGCGAAACAGCGATTTCGCACAGAAATACTCTTCTGAAACGAAGAATCGTCGAATCTGACATAAGCTCGAATAAATCGTGATCGTGTTTGCAGGGTCGAAGTTTCTGTGCCAATTTCTCATACTTGCATGCAAATGCACTGATCTAGCACGCAAGACAGCGATTCCGCACAGAAATACTCTTCTGAAACGAAGAATCGTCGAATCTGACATAAGCTCGAATAAATCGTGATCGTGGTTGCCGGGTCGGAGTTTCCGTGCCAATTTCGCACATTTGCATGCAAATACACTGATCTAGCACGCGAAACAGCGATTCCGCACAGAAATACACTTCTGAAACGAAGAATCGTCGAATCTGAAATAAGCTCGAATAATTTGTGATCGTGCCTGCCGAAAAGGAGTTTCTATTCCAATTTCTCATACTTGCATGCAAATGCACTGATCTAGCACGCAAGACAGCGATTCCGCACAGAAATACTCTTCTGAAACGAAGAATCGTCGAATCTGACATAAGCTCGAATAAATCGTGATCGTGCATGCCGGGTCGGAGTTTCTGTGCCAATTTTGCATATTTGCATACAGATGCACTGATCCATCACGCGAAACAGCGATTCCGCACAGAAATACACTTCTGAAACGAAGAATCGTCGAATCTGACATAAGCTCGAATAAATCGTGATCGTGTTTGCCGGGTCGAAGTTTCTGTGCCAATTTCTCATACTTGCATGTAAATGCACTGATCTAGCACGCAAGACAGCGATTCCGCACAGAAATACTCTTCTGAAACGAAGAATCGTCGAATCTGACATAAGCTCGAATAATTTGTGATCGTGCTTGCCGAAAAGGAGTTTCTATTCCAATTTCTCATACTTGCATGCAAATGCACTGATCTAGCGCGCGAAACAGCGATTCCGCACAGAAATACACTTCTGAAACGAAGAATCGTCGAATCTGACATAAGCTCGAATAATTGTGATCGTGCTTGCCGGGTCGGAGTTTCTGTGCCAATTTCGCGTATTTGCATGCATATGCACTGATCTAGCACGCGAAACAGCGATTCCGCACAGAAATACACTTCTGAAACGAAGAATCGTCGAATCTGACATAAGCTCGAATAAATCGTGATCGTGCATGCCGGGTCGGAGTTTGCGTGCCAATTTCGCATATGTGCATGCAAATGCACTGATCTAGCACGCGAAACAGCGATTCCGCACATAAATACACTTCTGAAACGAAGAACCGTCGAATCTGACAAGGGCTCGAATAAATTGTGATCGTGCTTGCCGAATCGGAGTTTCCGTGCCAATTTCGCATATTTGTATGCAAATGCACTGATCTAGCACGCGAAACAGCGATTCCGCACAGAAATACACTTCTGAAACGAAGAATCGTCGAATCTGATATAAGCTCGAATAATTTGTGATCGTGCTTGCCGAAAAGGAGTTTCTATTCCAATTTCTCATACTTGCATGCAAATGCACTGATCTAGCACGCGAAACAGCGATTCCGCACATAAATACACTTCTGAAACGAAGAATCGTTGAATCTGACATAAGCTCGAATAAATTGTGATCGTGCTTGCCGGGTCGGAGTTTCTGTGCCAATTTCGCATATTTGCATCCAAATGCACTGATCTAGCACGCGAAACAGCGATTCCGCACATAAATACACTTCTGAAACGAAGAATCGTTGAATCTGACATAAGCTCGAATAAATCGTGATCGTGTTTGCCGGGTCGAAGTTTCTGTGCCAATTTCTCATACTTGCATGCAAATGCACTGATCTAGCACGCAAGACAGCGATTCCGCACAGAAATACTCTTCTGAAACGAAGAATCGTCGAATCTGACATAAGCTCGAATAAATCGTGATCGTGGTTGCCGGGTCGGAGTTTCCGTGCCAATTTCGCACATTTGCATGCAAATACACTGATCTAGCACGCGAAACAGCGATTCCGCACAGAAATACACTTCTGAAACAAAGAACCGTCCAATCTGACAAGGGCTCGAATAAATTGTGATCGTGCTTGCCGAATTGGAGTTTCCGTGCCAATTTCGCATATTTGTATGCAAATGCACTGATCTAACACGCGAAACAGCGATTCCGCACAGAAATACACTTCTGAAACGAAGAATCGTCGAATCTTATATAAGCTCGAATAATTTGTGATCGTGCTTGCCGAAAAGGAGTTTCTATTCCAATTTCTCATACTTGCATGCAAATGCACTGATCTAGCGCGCGAAACAGCGATTCCGCACAGAAATACACTTCTGAAACGAAGAATTGTCGAATCTGACATAAGCTCGAATAAATCGTGATCGTGCTTGCCGGGTCGGAGTTTCTGTGCCAATTTCGCATATTTGCATCCAAATGCACTGATCTAGCACGCGAAACAGCGATTCCGCACAGAAATACACTGCTGAAGCGAAGAATCGTCGAATGTGACATAAGCTCGAATACATCGTGATCGTGCTTGTCGGGTCGGAGTTTCTATTCCAATTTCTCATACTTGCATGCAAATGCACTGATCTAGCGCGCGAAACAGCGATTCCGCACAGAAATACACTTCGGAAGCGAAGAATCTACGAATCTGACATAAGCTCGAATAAATCGTGATCGTGCTTGCCGGGTCGGAGTTTCTGTGCCAATTTCACGTATTTGCATGCAAATGCACTGATCTAGCACGCGAAACAGCGATTCCGCACAGAAATACACTTCTGAAACGAAGAATCGTCGAATCTGACATAAGCTCGAATAAATTGTGATCGTGCTTGCCGGGTCGGAGTTTCTGTGCCAATTTCGCGTATTTGCATGCAAATGCACTGATCTAGCACGCGAAACAGCGATTCCGCACAGAAATACACTTCTGAAACGAAGAATCGTCGAATCTGACATAAGCTCGAATAAATCGTGATCGTGCATGCCGGGTCGGAGTTTCTGTGCCAATTTCGCATATTTGCATGCAAATGCACTGATCTAGCACGCGAAACTGCGATTCCGCACAGAAATACACTTCTGAAACGAAGAATCGTCGAATCTGACATAAGCTCGAATAAATCGTGATCGTGTTTGCCGGGTCGAAGTTTCTGTGCCAATTTCTCATACTTGAATGCAAATGCACCGATCTAGCACGCAAGACAGCGATTCCGCACAGAAATACTCTTCTGAAACGAAGAATCGTCGAATCTGACATAAGCTCGAATAAATCGTGATCGTGCTTGCCGGGTCGGAGTTTCTGTGCCAATTTCGCATATTTGCATCCAAATGCACTGATCTAGCACGCGAAACAGCGATTCCGCACATAAATACACTTCTGAAACGAAGAACCGTCGAATCTGACAAGGGCTCGAATAAATTGTGATCGTGCTTGCCGAATCGGAGTTTCCGTGCCAATTTCGCATATTTGCATGCAAATGCACTCATCTAGCGCGCGAAACAGCGATTCCGCACAGAAATACACTTCTGAAACGAAGAATCGTCGAATCTGACATAAGCTCGAATAAATCGTGATCGTGCTTGCCGGGTCAGAGTTTCTGTGCCAATTTCGCATATTTGCATCCAAATGCACTGATCTAGCACGCGAAACAGCGATTCCGCACATAAACACACTTCTGAAACGAAGAATCGTTGAATCTGACATAAGCTCGAATAAATTGTGATCGTGCTTGCCGGGTCGGAGTTTCTGTGCCAATTTCGCATATTTGCATTCAAATGCACTGATCTAACACGCGAAACAGCGATTTCGCACAGAAATACTCTTCTGAAACGAAGAATCGTCGAATCTGACATAAGCTCGAATAAATCGTGATCGTGTTTGCAGGGTCGAAGTTTCTGTGCCAATTTCTCATACTTGCATGCAAATGCACTGATCTAGCACGCAAGACAGCGATTCCGCACAGAAATACTCTTCTGAAACGAAGAATCGTCGAATCTGACATAAGCTCGAATAAATCGTGATCGTGGTTGCCGGGTCGGAGTTTCCGTGCCAATTTCGCACATTTGCATGCAAATACACTGATCTAGCACGCGAAACAGCGATTCCGCACAGAAATACACTTCTGAAACGAAGAATCGTCGAATCTGAAATAAGCTCGAATAATTTGTGATCGTGCCTGCCGAAAAGGAGTTTCTATTCCAATTTCTCATACTTGCATGCAAATGCACTGATCTAGCACGCAAGACAGCGATTCCGCACAGAAATACTCTTCTGAAACGAAGAATCGTCGAATCTGACATAAGCTCGAATAAATCGTGATCGTGCATGCCGGGTCGGAGTTTCTGTGCCAATTTTGCATATTTGCATACAGATGCACTGATCCATCACGCGAAACAGCGATTCCGCACAGAAATACACTTCTGAAACGAAGAATCGTCGAATCTGACAAGGGCTCGAATAAATTGTGATCGTGCTTGCCGAATTGGAGTTTCCGTGCCAATTTCGCATATTTGTATGCAAATGCACTGATCTAACACGCGAAACAGCGATTCCGCACAGAAATACACTTCTGAAACGAAGAATCGTCGAATCTGATATAAGCTCGAATAATTTGTGATCGTGCTTGCCGAAAAGGAGTTTCTATTCCAATTTCTCATACTTGCATGCAAATGCACTGATCTAACACGCGAAACAGCGATTTCGCACAGAAATACTCTTCTGAAACGAAGAATCGTCGAATCTGACATAAGCTCGAATAAATCGTGATCGTGTTTGCAGGGTCGAAGTTTCTGTGCCAATTTCTCATACTTGCATGCAAATGCACTGATCTAGCACGCAAGACAGCGATTCCGCACAGAAATACTCTTCTGAAACGAAGAATCGTCGAATCTGACATAAGCTCGAATAAATCGTGATCGTGGTTGCCGGGTCGGAGTTTCCGTGCCAATTTCGCACATTTGCATGCAAATACACTGATCTAGCACGCGAAACAGCGATTCCGCACAGAAATACACTTCTGAAACGAAGAATCGTTGAATCTGACATAAGCTCGAATAAATTGTGATCGTGCTTGCCGGGTCGGAGTTTCTGTGCCAATTTCGCATATTTGCATCCAAATGCACTGATCTAGCACGCGAAACAGCGATTCCGCACATAAATACACTTCTGAAACGAAGAATCGTTGAATCTGACATAAGCTCGAATAAATCGTGATCGTGTTTGCCGGGTCGAAGTTTCTGTGCCAATTTCTCATACTTGCATGCAAATGCACTGATCTAGCACGCAAGACAGCGATTCCGCACAGAAATACACTTCTGAAACGAAGAATCGTCGAATCTGATATAAGCTCGAATAATTTGTGATCGTGCTTGCCGAAAAGGAGTTTCTATTCCAATTTCTCATACTTGCATGCAAATGCACTGATCTAGCGCGCGAAACAGCGATTCCGCACAGAAATACACTTCTGAAACGAAGAATTGTCGAATCTGACATAAGCTCGAATAAATCGTGATCGTGCTTGCCGGGTCGGAGTTTCTGTGCCAATTTCGCATATTTGCATCCAAATGCACTGATCTAGCACGCGAAACAGCGATTCCGCACAGAAATACACTGCTGAAGCGAAGAATCGTCGAATGTGACATAAGCTCGAATACATCGTGATCGTGCTTGTCGGGTCGGAGTTTCTATTCCAATTTCTCATACTTGCATGCAAATGCACTGATCTAGCGCGCGAAACAGCGATTCCGCACAGAAATACACTTCGGAAGCGAAGAATCTTCGAATCTGACATAAGCTCGAATAAATCGTGATCGTGCTTGCCGGGTCGGAGTTTCTGTGCCAATTTCACGTATTTGCATGCAAATGCACTGATCTAGCACGCGAAACAGCGATTCCGCACAGAAATACACTTCTGAAACGAAGAATCGTCGAATCTGACATAAGCTCGAATAAATTGTGATCGTGCTTGCCGGGTCGGAGTTTCTGTGCCAATTTCGCGTATTTGCATGCAAATGCACTGATCTAGCACGCGAAACAGCGATTCCGCACAGAAATACACTTCTGAAACGAAGAATCGTCGAATCTGACATAAGCTCGAATAAATCGTGATCGTGCATGCCGGGTCGGAGTTTCTGTGCCAATTTCGCATATTTGCATGCAAATGCACTGATCTAGCACGCGAAACTGCGATTCCGCACAGAAATACACTTCTGAAACGAAGAATCGTCGAATCTGACATAAGCTCGAATAAATCGTGATCGTGTTTGCCGGGTCGAAGTTTCTGTGCCAATTTCTCATACTTGAATGCAAATGCACCGATCTAGCACGCAAGACAGCGATTCCGCACAGAAATACTCTTCTGAAACGAAGAATCGTCGAATCTGACATAAGCTCGAATAAATCGTGATCGTGCTTGCCGGGTCGGAGTTTCTGTGCCAATTTCGCATATTTGCATCCAAATGCACTGATCTAGCACGCGAAACAGCGATTCCGCACATAAATACACTTCTGAAACGAAGAACCGTCGAATCTGACAAGGGCTCGAATAAATTGTGATCGTGCTTGCCGAATCGGAGTTTCCGTGCCAATTTCGCATATTTGCATGCAAATGCACTCATCTAGCGCGCGAAACAGCGATTCCGCACAGAAATACACTTCTCAAACGAAGAATCGTCGAATCTGACATAAGCTCGAATAAATCGTGATCGTGCTTGCCGGGTCAGAGTTTCTGTGCCAATTTCGCATATTTGCATCCAAATGCACTGATCTAGCACGCGAAACAGCGATTCCGCACATAAACACACTTCTGAAACGAAGAATCGTTGAATCTGACATAAGCTCGAATAAATTGTGATCGTGCTTGCCGGGTCGGAGTTTCTGTGCCAATTTCGCATATTTGCATTCAAATGCACTGATCTAACACGCGAAACAGCGATTCCGCACAGAAATACACTTCTGAAACGAAGAATCGTCGAATCTGATATAAGCTCGAATAAATCGGGATCGTGCTTGCCGGGTCGGAGTTTCCGTGCCAATTTCGCATATTTGTATGCAAATGCACTGATCTAGCACGCGAAACAGCGATTCCGCACAGAAATACACTTCTGAAACGAAGAATCGTCGAATCTGACATAAGCTCGAATAAAATGTGATCGTGCTTGCCGGGTCGGAGTTTCTGTGCCAATTTCGCATATTTGTATGCAAATGCACTGATCTATCACGCGAAACAGCGATTCCGCACAGAAATACACTTCTGAAACGAAGAATCGTCGAATCTGACATAAGCTCGAATAAAACGTGATCGTGTTTGCCGGGTCGAAGTTTCTGTGCCAATTTCTCATACTTGCATGCAAATGCACTGATCTAGCGCGCGAAACAGCGATTCCGCACAGAAATACACTTCGGAAGCGAAGAATCTTCGAATCTGACATAAGCTCGAATAAATCGTGATCGTGCTTGCCGGGTCGGAGTTTCTGTGCCAATTTCACGTATTTGCATGCAAATGCACTGATCTAGCACGCGAAACAGCGATTCCGCACAGAAATACACTTCTGAAACGAAGAATCGGCGAATCTGACATAAGCTCGAATAAATCGTGATCGTGCTTGCCGGGTCGAAGTTTCTGTGCCAATTTCTCATACTTGCATGCAAATGCACTGATCTAGCACGCAAGACAGCGATTCCGCACAGAAATACTCTTCTGAAACGAAGAATCGTCGAATCTGAAATAAGCTCGAATAATTTGTGATCGTGCTTGCCGAAAAGGAGTTTCTATTCCAATTTCTCATACTTGCATGCAAATGCACTGATCTAGCGCGCGAAACAGCGATTCCGCACAGAAATACACTTCTGAAACGAAGAATCGTCGAATCTGACATAAGCTCGAATAAATCGTGATCGTGGTTGCCGGGTCGGAGTTTCTGAGCCAATTTCGCATATTTGCATGCAAATGCACTGATCCAGCACGCGAAACAGCGATTCCGCACAGAAATACACTTCTGAAACGAAGAATCGTCGAATCTGACATAAGCTCGAATAAATCGTGATCGTGCATGCCGGGTCGGAGTTTCTGTGCCAATTTCGCATATTTGCATGCAAATGCACTGATCTAGCACGCGAAACTGCGATTCCGCACAGAAATACACTTCTGAAACGAAGAATCGTCGAATCTGACATAAGCTCGAATAAATCGTGATCGTGTTTGCCGGGTCGAAGTTTCTGTGCCAATTTCTCATACTTGCATGCAAATGCACCGATCTAGCACGCAAGACAGCGATTCCGCACAGAAATACTCTTCTGAAACGAAGAATCGTCGAATCTGACATAAGCTCGAATAAATCGTGATCGTGCTTGCCGGGTCGGAGTTTCTGTGCCAATTTCGCATATTTGCATCCAAATGCAGTGATCTAGCAAGCGAAACAGCGATTCCGCACATAAATACACTTCTGAAACGAAGAACCGTCGAATCTGACAAGGGCTCGAATAAATTGTGATCGTGCTTGCCGAATCGGAGTTTCCGTGCCAATTTCGCATATTTGTATGCAAATGCACTGATCTAGCACGCGAAACAGCGATTCCGCACAGAAATACACTTCTGAAACGAAGAATCGTCGAATCTGATATAAGCTCGAATAATTTGTGATCGTGCTTGCCGAAAAGGAGTTTCTATTCCAATTTCTCATACTTGCATGCAAATGCACTGATCTAGCACGCGAAACAGCGATTCCGCACAGAAATACACTTCTGAAACGAAGAATCGTCGAATCTGACATAAGCTCGAATAAATCGTGATCGTGCATGCCGGGTCGGAGTTTCTGTGCCAATTTCGCATATTTGCATGCAAATGCACTGATCTAGCACGCGAAACAGCGATTCCGCACAGAAATACACTTCTGAAACGAAGAATCGTCGAATCTGACATAAGCTCGAATAAATCGTGATCGTGCTTGCCGGGTCAGAGTTTCTGTGCCAATTTCGCATATTTGCATCCAAATGCACTGATCTAGCACGCGAAACAGCGATTCCGCACATAAACACACTTCTGAAACGAAGAATCGTTGAATCTGACATAAGCTCGAATAAATTGTGATCGTGCTTGCCGGGTCGGAGTTTCTGTGCCAATTTCGCATATTTGCATTCAAATGCACTGATCTAACACGCGAAACAGCGATTTCGCACAGAAATACTCTTCTGAAACGAAGAATCGTCGAATCTGACATAAGCTCGAATAAATCGTGATCGTGGTTGCCGGGTCGGAGTTTCCGTGCCAATTTCGCACATTTGCATGCAAATACACTGATCTAGCACGCGAAACAGCGATTCCGCACAGAAATACACTTCTGAAACGAAGAATCGTCGAATCTGACATAAGCTCGAATAAATCGTGATCGTGCATGCCGGGTCGGAGTTTGCGTGCCAATTTCGCATATGTGCATGCAAATGCACTGATCTAGCACGCGAAACAGCGATTCCGCACATAAATACACTTCTGAAACGAAGAATCGTTGAATCTGACATAAGCTCGAATAAATTGTGATCGTGCTTGCCGGGTCGGAGTTTCTGTGCCAATTTCGCATATTTGCATCCAAATGCACTGATCTAGCACGCGAAACAGCGATTCCGCACATAAATACACTTCTGAAACGAAGAATCGTTGAATCTGACATAAGCTCGAATAAATCGTGATCGTGTTTGCCGGGTCGAAGTTTCTGTGCCAATTTCTCATACTTGCATGCAAATGCACTGATCTAGCACGCAAGACAGCGATTCCGCACAGAAATACTCTTCTGAAACGAAGAATCGTCGAATCTGACATAAGCTCGAATAAATCGTGATCGTGGTTGCCGGGTCGGAGTTTCCGTGCCAATTTCGCACATTTGCATGCAAATACACTGATCTAGCACGCGAAACAGCGATTCCGCACAGAAATACACTTCTGAAACAAAGAACCGTCGAATCTGACAAGGGCTCGAATAAATTGTGATCGTGCTTGCCGAATTGGAGTTTCCGTGCCAATTTCGCATATTTGTATGCAAATGCACTGATCTAACACGCGAAACAGCGATTCCGCACAGAAATACACTTCTGAAACGAAGAATCGTCGAATCTGATATAAGCTCGAATAATTTGTGATCGTGCTTGCCGAAAAGGAGTTTCTATTCCAATTTCTCATACTTGCATGCAAATGCACTGATCTAGCGCGCGAAACAGCGATTCCGCACAGAAATACACTTCTGAAACGAAGAATTGTCGAATCTGACATAAGCTCGAATAAATCGTGATCGTGCTTGCCGGGTCGGAGTTTCTGTGCCAATTTCGCATATTTGCATCCAAATGCACTGATCTAGCACGCGAAACAGCGATTCCGCACAGAAATACACTGCTGAAGCGAAGAATCGTCGAATGTGACATAAGCTCGAATACATCGTGATCGTGCTTGTCGGGTCGGAGTTTCTATTCCAATTTCTCATACTTGCATGCAAATGCACTGATCTAGCGCGCGAAACAGCGATTCCGCACAGAAATACACTTCGGAAGCGAAGAATCTTCGAATCTGACATAAGCTCGAATAAATCGTGATCGTGCTTGCCGGGTCGGAGTTTCTGTGCCAATTTCACGTATTTGCATGCAAATGCACTGATCTAGCACGCGAAACAGCGATTCCGCACAGAAATACACTTCTGAAACGAAGAATCGTCGAATCTGACATAAGCTCGAATAAATTGTGATCGTGATTGCCGGGTCGGAGTTTCTGTGCCAATTTCGCGTATTTGCATGCAAATGCACTGATCTAGCACGCGAAACAGCGATTCCGCACAGAAATACACTTCTGAAACGAAGAATCGTCGAATCTGACATAAGCTCGAATATATCGTGATCGTGCATGCCGGGTCGGAGTTTCTGTGCCAATTTCGCATATTTGCATGCAAATGCACTGATCTAGCACGCGAAACTGCGATTCCGCACAGAAATACACTTCTGAAACGAAGAATCGTCGAATCTGACATAAGCTCGAATAAATCGTGATCGTGTTTGCCGGGTCGAAGTTTCTGTGCCAATTTCTCATACTTGAATGCAAATGCACCGATCTAGCACGCAAGACAGCGATTCCGCACAGAAATACTCTTCTGAAACGAAGAATCGTCGAATCTGACATAAGCTCGAATAAATCGTGATCGTGCTTGCCGGGTCGGAGTTTCTGTGCCAATTTCGCATATTTGCATCCAAATGCACTGATCTAGCACGCGAAACAGCGATTCCGCACATAAATACACTTCTGAAACGAAGAACCGTCGAATCTGACAAGGGCTCGAATAAATTGTGATCGTGCTTGCCGAATCGGAGTTTCCGTGCCAATTTCGCATATTTGCATGCAAATGCACTCATCTAGCGCGCGAAACAGCGATTCCGCACAGAAATACACTTCTGAAACGAAGAATCGTCGAATCTGACATAAGCTCGAATAAATCGTGATCGTGCTTGCCGGGTCAGAGTTTCTGTGCCAATTTCGCATATTTGCATCCAAATGCACTGATCTAGCACGCGAAACAGCGATTCCGCACATAAACACACTTCTGAAACGAAGAATCGTTGAATCTGACATAAGCTCGAATAAATTGTGATCGTGCTTGCCGGGTCGGAGTTTCTGTGCCAATTTCGCATATTTGCATTCAAATGCACTGATCTAACACGCGAAACAGCGATTCCGCACAGAAATACACTTCTGAAACGAAGAACCGTCGAATCTGATATAAGCTCGAATAAATCGGGATCGTGCTTGCCGGGTCGGAGTTTCCGTGCCAATTTCGCATATTTGTATGCAAATGCACTGATCTAGCACGCGAAACAGCGATTCCGCACAGAAATACACTTCTGAAACGAAGAATCGTCGAATCTGACATAAGCTCGAATAAAATGTGATCGTGCTTGCCGGGTCGGAGTTTCTGTGCCAATTTCGCATATTTGTATGCAAATGCACTGATCTATCACGCGAAACAGCGATTCCGCACAGAAATACACTTCTGAAACGAAGAATCGTCGAATCTGACATAAGCTCGAATAAAACGTGATCGTGTTTGCCGGGTCGAAGTTTCTGTGCCAATTTCTCATACTTGCATGCAAATGCACTGATCTAGCGCGCGAAACAGCGATTCCGCACAGAAATACACTTCGGAAGCGAAGAATCTTCGAATCTGACATAAGCTCGAATAAATCGTGATCGTGCTTGCCGGGTCGGAGTTTCTGTGCCAATTTCACGTATTTGCATGCAAATGCACAGATCTAGCACGCGAAACAGCGATTCCGCACAGAAATACACTTCTGAAACGAAGAATCGGCGAATCTGACATAAGCTCGAATAAATCGTGATCGTGCTTGCCGGGTCGAAGTTTCTGTGCCAATTTCGCATATTTGCATGCAAATGCACTGATCCAGCACGCGAAACAGCGATTCCGCACAGAAATACACTTCTGAAACGAAGAATCGTCGAATCTGACATAAGCTCGAATAAATCGTGATCGTGCATGCCGGGTCGGAGTTTCTGTGCCAATTTCGCATATTTGCATGCAAATGCACTGATCTAGCACGCGAAACTGCGATTCCGCACAGAAATACACTTCTGAAACGAAGAATCGTCGAATCTGACATAAGCTCGAATAAATCGTGATCGTGTTTGCCGGGTCGAAGTTTCTGTGCCAATTTCTCATACTTGCATGCAAATGCACCGATCTAGCACGCAAGACAGCGATTCCGCACAGAAATACTCTTCTGAAACGAAGAATCGTCGAATCTGACATAAGCTCGAATAAATCGTGATCGTGATTGCCGGGTCGGAGTTTCTGTGCCAATTTCGCATATTTGCATCCAAATGCAGTGATCTAGCAAGCGAAACAGCGATTCCGCACATAAATACACTTCTGAAACGAAGAACCGTCGAATCTGACAAGGGCTCGAATAAATTGTGATCGTGCTTGCCGAATCGGAGTTTCCGTGCCAATTTCGCATATTTGTATGCAAATGCACTGATCTAGCACGCGAAACAGCGATTCCGCACAGAAATACACTTCTGAAACGAAGAATCGTCGAATCTGATATAAGCTCGAATAATTTGTGATCGTGCTTGCCGAAAAGGAGTTTCTATTCCAATTTCTCATACTTGCATGCAAATGCACTGATCTAGCGCGCGAAACAGCGATTCCGCACAGAAATACACTTCTGAAACGAAGAATCGTCGAATCTGACATAAGCTCGAATAAATCGTGATCGTGCTTGCCGGGTCAGAGTTTCTGTGCCAATTTCGCATATTTGCATCCAAATGCACTGATCTAGCACGCGAAACAGCGATTCCGCACATAAACACACTTCTGAAACGAAGAATCGTTGAATCTGACATAAGCTCGAATAAATTGTGATCGTGCTTGCCGGGTCGGAGTTTCTGTGCCAATTTCGCATATTTGCATTCAAATGCACTGATCTAGCACGCGAAACAGCGATTCCGCACAGAAATACACTTCTGAAACGAAGAATCGTCGAATCTGATATAAGCTCGAATAAATCGGGATCGTGCTTGCCGGGTCGGAGTTTCCGTGCCAATTTCGCATATTTGTATGCAAATGCACTGATCTAGCACGCGAAACAGCGATTCCGCACAGAAATACACTTCCGAAACGAAGAATCGTCGAATCAGACATAAGCTCGAATAAAATGTGATCGTGCTTGCCGGGTCGGAGTTTCTGTGCCAATTTCGCATATTTGTATGCAAATGCACTGATCTATCACGCGAAACAGCGATTCCGCACAGAAATACACTTCTGAATCGAAGAATCGTCGAATCTGACATAAGCTCGAATAAAACGTGATCGTGTTTGCCGGGTCGAAGTTTCTGTGCCAATTTCTCATACTTGCATGCAAATGCACTGATCTAGCGCGCGAAACAGCGATTCCGCACAGAAATACACTTCGGAAGCGAAGAATCTTCGAATCTGATATAAGCTCGAATAAATCGTGATCGTGCTTGCCGGGTCGGAGTTTCTGTGCCAATTTCACGTATTTGCATGCAAATGCACTGATCTAGCACGCGAAACAGCGATTCCGCACAGAAATACACTTCTGAAACGAAGAATCGTCGAATCTGACATAAGCTCGAATAAATTGTGATCGTGCTTGCCGGGTCGGAGTTTCTGTGCCAATTTCGCGTATTTGCATGCAAATGCACTGATCTAGCGCGCGAAACAGCGATTCCGCACAGAAATACACTTCTGAAACGAAGAATCGTCGAATCTGACATAAGCTCGAATAAATCGTGATCGTGTTTGCCGGGTCGAAGTTTCTGTGCCAATATCTCATACTTGCATGCAAATGCACTGATCTAGCACGCAAGACAGCGATTCCGCACAGAAATACTCTTCTGAAACGAAGAATCGTCGAATCTGACATAAGCTCGAATAAATCGTGATCGTGGTTGCCGGGTCGGAGTTTCTGTGCCAATTTCGCATATTTGCATCCAAATGCACTGATCTAGCACGCGAAACAGCGATTCCGCACATAAATACACTTCTGAAACGAAGAATCGTTGAATCTGACATAAGCTCGAATAAATTGTGATCGTGCTTGCCGGGTCGGAGTTTCTGTGCCAATTTCGCATATTTGCATTCAAATGCACTGATCTAGCACGCGAAACAGCGATTCCGCACAGAAATACACTTCTGAAACGAAGAATCGTCGAATCTGATATAAGCTCGAATAAATCGGGATCGTGCTTGCCGGGTCGGAGTTTCCGTGCCAATTTCGCATATTTGTATGCAAATGCACTGATCTAGCACGCGAAACAGCGATTCCGCACAGAAATACACTTATGAAACGAAGAATCGTCGAATCTGACATAAGCTCGAATAAAATGTGTTCGTGCTTGCCGGGTCGAAGTTTCTGTGCCAATTTCGCATATTTGTATGCAAATGCACTGATCTACCAGGCGAAGCAGCGATTCCGCACAGAAATACACTTCTGAAACGAAGAATCGTCGAATCTGACATAAGCTCGAATAAAATGTGATCGTGCTTGCCGGGTCGGAGTTTCAGTGCCAATTTCGCATATTTGCATGCAAATGCACTGATCTAGCACGCGAAACAGCGATTCGGCACAGAAATACACTTCTGAAACGAAGAATCGTCGAATCTGACATATGCTCGAATAAATCGTGATCGTGTTTGCCGGGTCGAAGTTTCTGTGCCAATTTCTCATACTTGCATGCAAATGCACTGATCTAGCACGCGAAACAGCGATTCCGCACAGAAATACACTTATGAAACGAAGAATCGTCGAATCTGACATAAGCTCGAATAAAATGTGATCGTGCTTGCCGGGTCGGAGTTTCAGTGCCAATTTCGCATATTTGCATGCAAATGCACTGATCTAGCACGCGAAACAGCGATTCGGCACAGAAATACACTTCTGAAACGAAGAATCGTCGAATCTGACATATGCTCGAATAAATCGTGATCGTGGTTGCCGGGTCGGAGTTTCTGAGCCAATTTCGCATATTTGCATGCAAATGCACTGATCTAGCACGCGAAACAGCGATTCCGCACAGAAATATACTTCTGAAGCGAAGAATCGTCGAATCTGACATAAGCTCGAATAAATCGTGATCGTGCTTGCCGGGTCGGAGTTTCTGTGCCAATTTCGCATATTTGCATGCAAATGCACTGATCTAGCACGCGAAACAGCGATTCGGCACAGAAATACACTTCTGAATCGAAGAATCGTCGAATCTGACATATGCTCGAATAAATCGTGATCGTGTTTGCCGGGTCGAAGTTTCTGTGCCAATTTCTCATACTTGCATGCAAATGCACTGATCTAGCACGCAAGACAGCGATTCCGCACAGAAATACTCTTCTGAAACGAAGAATCGTCGAATCTGACATAAGCTCGAATAAATCGTGATCGTGTTTGCCGGGTCGAAGTTTCTGTGCCAATTTCTCATACTTGCATGCAAATGCGCTGATCTAGCACGCAAGACAGCGATTCCGCACAGAAATACTCTTCTGAAACGAAGAATCGTCGAATCTGACATAAGCTCGAATAAATCGTGATCGTGGTTGCCGGGTCGGAGTTTGCGTGCCAATTTCGCACATTTGCATGCAAATACACTGATCTAGCACGCGAAACAGCGATTCCGCACAGAAATACACTTCTGAAACGAAGAATCGTCGAATCTGAAATAAGCTCGAATAATTTGTGATCGTGCTTGCCGAAAAGGAGTTTCTATTCCAATTTCTCATACTTGCATGCAAATGCACTGATCTAGCACGCGAAACAGCGATTCCGCACAGAAATACACTTCTGAAACGAAGAATCGTCGAATCTGACATAAGCTCGAATAAATTGTGATCGTGCTTGCCGGGTCGGAGTTTCTGGGCCAATTTCGCGTATTTGCATGCAAATGCACTGATCTAGCACGCGAAACAGAGATTCCGCACAGAAATACACTTCTGAAACGAAGAATCGTCGAATCTGACATAAGCTCGAATAAATCGTGATCGTGCATGCCGGGTCGGAGTTTCTGTGCCAATTTCTCATACTTGCATGCAAATGCACTGATCTATCACGCAAGACAGCGATTCCGCACAGAAATACTCTTCTGAAACGAAGAATCGTCGAATCTGACATAAGCTCGAATAATTCGTGACCGTGGTTGCCGGGTCGGAGTTTCCGTGCCAATTTCGCACATTTGCATGCAAATACACTGATCTAGCACGCGAAATAGCGATTCCGCACAGAAATACACTTCTGAAACGAAGAATCGTCGAATCTGACATAAGCTCGAATAAATCGTGATCGTGTTTGCCGGGTCGAAGTTTCTGTGCCAATTTCTCATACTTGCATGCAAATGCACTGATCTAGCACGCAAGACAGCGATTCCGCACAGAAATACTCTTCTGAAACGAAGAATCGTCGAATCTGACATAAGCTCGAATAAATCGTGATCGTGGTTGCCGGGTCGGAGTTTCTGAGCCAATTTCGCATATTTGCATGCAAATGCACTGATCTAGCACGCGAAACAGCGATTCCGCACAGAAATATACTTCTGAAGCGAAGAATCGTCGAATCTGACATAAGCTCGAATAAATCGTGATCGTGCTTGCCGGGTCGGAGTTTCTGTGCCAATTTCGCATATTTGCATGCAAATGCACTGATCTAGCACGCGAAACAGCGATTCGGCACAGAAATACACTTCTGAATCGAAGAATCGTCGAATCTGACATATGCTCGAATAAATCGTGATCGTGTTTGCCGGGTCGAAGTTTCTGTGCCAATTTCTCATACTTGCATGCAAATGCACTGATCTAGCACGCAAGACAGCGATTCCGCACAGAAATACTCTTCTGAAACGAAGAATCGTCGAATCTGACATAAGCTCGAATAAATCGTGATCGTGTTTGCCGGGTCGAAGTTTCTGTGCCAATTTCTCATACTTGCATGCAAATGCGCTGATCTAGCACGGAAGACAGCGATCCCGCACAGAAATACTCTTCTGAAACGAAGAATCGTCGAATCTGACATAAGCTCGAATAAATCGTGATCGTGGTTGCCGGGTCGGAGTTTGCGTGCCAATTTCGCACATTTGCATGCAAATACACTGATCTAGCACGCGAAACAGCGATTCCGCACAGAAATACACTTCTGAAACGAAGAATCGTCGAATCTGAAATAAGCTCGAATAATTTGTGATCGTGCTTGCCGAAAAGGAGTTTCTATTCCAATTTCTCATACTTGCATGCAAATGCACTGATCTAGCACGCGAAACAGCGATTCCGCACAGAAATACACTTCTGAAACGAAGAATCGTCGAATCTGACATAAGCTCGAATAAATTGTGATCGTGCTTGCCGGGTCGGAGTTTCTGGGCCAATTTCGCGTATTTGCATGCAAATGCACTGATCTAGCACGCGAAACAGAGATTCCGCACAGAAATACACTTCTGAAACGAAGAATCGTCGAATCTGACATAAGCTCGAATAAATCGTGATCGTGTTTGCCGGGTCGAAGTTTCTGTGCCAATTTCTCATACTTGCATGCAAATGCACTGATCTAGCACGCAAGACAGCGATTCCGCACAGAAATACTCTTCTGAAACGAAGAATCGTCGAATCTCACATAAGCTCGAATAAATCGTGATCGTGGTTGCCGGGTCGGAGTTTGCGTGCCAATTTCGCACATTTGCATGCAAATACACTGATCTAGCACGCGAAACAGCGATTCCGCACAGAAATACACTTCTGAAACGAAGAATCGTCGAATCTGAAATAAGCTCGAATAATTTGTGATCGTGCTTGCCGAAAAGGAGATTCTATTCCAATTTCTCATACTTGCATGCAAATGCACTGATCTAGCGCCCGAAACAGCGATTCCGCACAGAAATACACTTCTGAAACGAAGAATCGTCGAATCTGACATAAGCTCGAATAAATCGTGATCGTGCTTGCCGGGGTCGGAGTTTCTGTGCCAATTTCACGTACTTGCATGCAAATGCACTGATCTAGCACGCGAAACAGCGATTCCGCACAGAAATACACTTCTGAAACGAAGAATCGTCGAATCTGACATAAGCTCGAATAAATCGTGATCGTGTTTGCCGGGTCGAAGTTTCTGTACCAATTTCTCATACTTGCATGCAAATGCACTGATCTAGCAAGCAAGACAGCGATTCCGCACAGAAATACTCTTCTGAAACGAAGAATCGTCGAATCTGACATAAGCTCGAATAAATCGTGATCGTGGTTGCCGGGTCGGAGTTTCCGTGCCAATTTCGCACATTTGCATGCAAATATACTGATCTAGCACGCGAAATAGCGATTCCGCACAAAAATACACTTCTGAAACGAAGAATCGTCGAATCTGAAATAAGCTCGAATAATTTGTGATCGTGCTTGCCGAAAAGGAGTTTCTATTCCAATTTCTCATACTTGCATGCAAATGCACTGATCTAGCTCGCGAAACAGCGATTCCGCACAGAAATACACTTCTGAAACGAAGAATCGTCGAATCTGACATAAGCTCGAATAAATCGTGATCGTGCTTGCCGGGTCGGAGTTCCTGTGCCAATTTCACGTATTTGCATGCAAATGCACTGATCTAGCACGCGAAACAGCGATTCCGCACAGAAATACACTTCTGAAACGAAGAATCGTCGAATCTGAAATAAGCTCGAATAATTTGTGATCGTGCTTGCCGAAAAGGAGTTTCTATTCCAATTTCTCATACTTGCATGCAAATGCACTGATCTAGCGCGCGAAACAGCGATTCCGCACAGAAATACACTCTGAATCGAAGAATCGTCGAATCTGACATAAGCTCGAATAAATCGTGATCGTGCTTGCCGGGTCGGAGTTTCTGTGCCAATTTCACGTATTTGCATGCAAATGCACTGATCTAGCGCGCGAAACAGCGATTCCGCACAGAAATACACTTCTGAAACGAAGAATCGTCGAATCTGACATAAGCTCGAATAAATCGTGATCGTGCTTGCCGGGTCGGAGTTTCTGTGCCAATTTCACGTATTTGCATGCAAATGCACTGATCTAGCACGCAAGACAGCGATTCCGCACAGAAATACTCTTCTGAAACGAAGAATCGTCGAATCTGACATAAGCTCGAATAAATCGTGATCGTGGTTGCCGGGTCGGAGTTTCTGAGCCAATTTCGCATATTTGCATGCAAATGCACTGATCTAGCACGCGAAACAGCGATTCCGCACAGAAATATACTTCTGAAGCGAAGAATCGTCGAATCTGACATAAGCTCGAATAAATCGTGATCGTGCTTGCCGGGTCGGAGTTTCTGTGCCAATTTCGCATATTTGCATGCAAATGCACTGATCTAGCACGCGAAACAGCGATTCCGCACAGAAATACACTTCTGAAACGAAGAATCGTCGAATCTGACATAAGCTCGAATAAATTGTGATCGTGCTTGCCGAATTGGAGTTTTCGTGCCAATTTCGCATATTTGTATGCAAATGCACTGATCTAACACGCGAAACAGCGATTCCGCACAGAAATACACTTCTGAAACGAAGAATCGTTGAATCTGACATAAGCTCGAATAAATTGTGATCATGCTTGCCGGGTCGGAGTATCTGTGCCAATTTCGCATATTTGCATGCAAATGCACTGATCTAGCACGGGAAACAGCGATTCCGCACAGAATTACACTTCTGAAACGAAGAATCGTCGAATCTGACATAAGCTCGAATAAATCGTGATCGTGCTTGCCGGGTCGGAGTTTCTGTGCCAATTTCACGTATTTGCATGCAAATGCACTGATCTAGCACGCGAAACAGCGATTCCTCACAGAAATACACTTCTGAAACGAAGAATCGTCGAATCTGACATAAGCTCGAATAAATCGTGATCGTGCTTGCCGGGTCGGAGTTTCTGTGCCAATTTCACGTATTTGCATGCAAATGCACTGATCTAGCACGCGAAACAGCGATTCCGCACAGAAATACACTTCTGAAACGAAGAATCGTCGAATCTGATATAAGCTCGAATAAATCGGGATCGTGCTTGCCGGGTCGGAGTTTCCGTTCCAATTTCGCATATTTGTATGCAATTGCACTGATCTAGCACGCGAAACAGCGATTCCGCACAGAAATACACTTCTGAAACGAAGAACCGTCGAATCTGACATAAGCTCGAATAAATCGTGATCGTGGTTGCCGGGTCGGAGTTTCCGTGCCAATTTCGCACATTTGCATGCAAATACACTGATCTAGCACGCGAAACAGCGATTCCGCACAGAAATACACTTCTGAAACGAAGAATCGTCGAATCTGAAATAAGCTCGAATAATTTGTGATCGTGCCTGCCGAAAAGGAGTTTCTATTCCAATTTCTCATACTTGCATGCAAATGCACTGATCTAGCACGCAAGACAGCGATTCCGCACAGAAATACTCTTCTGAAACGAAGAATCGTCGAATCTGACATAAGCTCGAATAAATCGTGATCGTGCATGCCGGGTCGGAGTTTCCGTGCCAATTTCGCACATTTGCATGCAAATACACTGATCTAGCACGCGAAACAGCGATTCCGCACAGAAATACACATCTGAAACGAAGAATCGTCGAATCTGACATAAGCTCGAATAAATCGTGATCGTGTTTGCCGGGGTCGAAGTTTCTGTGACAATTTCTCATACTTGCATGTAAATGCACTGATCTAGCACGCAAGACAGCGATTCCGCACAGAAATACTCTTCTGAAACGAAGAATCGTCGAAATCTGACATAAGCTCGAATAATTTGTGATCGTGCTTGCCGAAAAGGAGTTTTTATTCCAATTTCTCATACTTGCATGCAAATGCACTGATCTAGCGCGCGAAACAGCGATTCCGCACAGAAATACACTTCTGAAACGAAGAATCGTCGAATCTGACATAAGCTCGAATAAATTGTGATCGTGCTTGCCGGGTCGGAGTTTCTGTGCCAATTTCGCGTATTTGCATGCAAATGCACTGATCTAGCACGCGAAACAGCGATTCCGCACAGAAATACACTTCTGAAACGAAGAATCGTCGAATCTGACATAAGCTCGAATAAATCGTGATCGTGCATGCCGGGTCGGGGTTTGCGTGCCAATTTCGCATATTTGCATGCAAATGCACTGATCTAGCACGCGAAACAGCGATTCCGCACAGAAATACACTTCTGAAACGAAGAATCGTCGAATCTGACATAAGCTCGAATAAATCGTGATCGTGCTTGCCGGGTCGGAGTTTCTGTGCCAATTTCACGTATTTGCATGCAAATGCACTGATCTAGCACGCGAAACAGCGATTCCGCACAGAAATACACTTCTGAAACGAAGAATCGTCGAATCTGATATAAGCTCGAATAAATCGGGATCGTGCTTGCCGGGTCGGAGTTTCCGTGCCAATTTCGCATATTTGTATGCAAATGCACTGATCTAGCACGCGAAACAGCGATTCCGCACAGAAATACACTTCTGAAACGAAGAACCGTCGAATCTGACATAAGCTCGAATAAATCGTGATCGTGGTTGCCGGGTCGGAGTTTCCGTGCCAATTTCGCACATTTGCATGCAAATACACTGATCTAGCACGCGAAACAGCGATTCCGCACAGAAATACACTTCTGAAACGAAGAATCGTCGAATCTGAAATAAGCTCGAATAATTTGTGATCGTGCCTGCCGAAAAGGAGTTTCTATTCCAATTTCTCATACTTGCATGCAAATGCACTGATCTAGCACGCAAGACAGCGATTCCGCACAGAAATACTCTTCTGAAACGAAGAATCGTCGAATCTGACATAAGCTCGAATAAATCGTGATCGTGCATGCTGGGTCGGAGTTTCCGTGTCAATTTCGCACATTTGCATGCAAATACACTGATCTAGCACGCGAAACAGCGATTCCGCACAGAAATACACATCTGAAACGAAGAATCGTCGAATCTGACATAAGCTCGAATAAATCGTGATCGTGTTTGCCGGGTCGAAGTTTCTGTGACAATTTCTCATACTTGCATGTAAATGCACTGATCTAGCACGCAAGACAGCGATTCCGCACAGAAATACTCTTCTGAAACGAAGAATCGTCGAATCTGACATAAGCTCGAATAATTTGTGATCGTGCTTGCCGAAAAGGAGTTTTTATTCCAATTTCTCATACTTGCATGCAAATGCACTGATCTAGCGCGCGAAACAGCGATTCCGCACAGAAATACACTTCTGAAACGAAGAATCGTCGAATCTGACATAAGCTCGAATAAATTGTGATCGTGCTTGCCGGGTCGGAGTTTCTGTGCCAATTTCGCGTATTTGCATGCAAATGCACTGATCTAGCACGCGAAACAGCGATTCCGCACAGAAATACACTTCTGAAACGAAGAATCGTCGAATCTGACATAAGCTCGAATAAATCGTGATCGTGCATGCCGGGTCGGGGTTTGCGTGCCAATTTCGCATATTTGCATGCAAATGCACTGATCTAGCACGCGAAACAGCGATTCCGCACAGAAATACACTTCTGAAACGAAGTATCGTCGAATCTGTCATAAGCTCGAATAAATCGTGATCGTGCATGCCGGGTCGGAGTTCCCGTGCCAATTTCGCACATTTGCATGCAAATACACTGATCTAGCACGCGAAACAGCGATTCCGCACAGAAATACACTTCTGAAACGAAGAATCGTCGAATCTGACATAAGCTCGAATAAATCGTGATCGTGCTTGCCGGGTCGGAGTTTTCTGTGCCAATTTCACGTATTTGCATGCAAATGCACTGATCTAGCACGCGAAACAGCGATTCCGCACAGAAATACACATCTGAAACGAAGAATCGTCGAATCTGATATAAGCTCGAATAAATCGGGATCGTGCTTGCCGGGTCGGAGTTTCCGTGCCAATTTCGCATATTTGTATGCAAATGCACTGATCTAGCACGCGAAACAGCGATTCCGCACAGAAATACACTTCTGAAACGAAGAACCGTCGAATCTGACAAGGGCTCGAATAAATTGTGATCGTGCTTGCCGAATTGGAGTTTCCGTGCCAATTTCGCATATTTGTATGCAAATGCACTGATCTAACACGCGAAACAGCGATTCCGCACAGAAATACACTTCTGAAACGAAGAATCGTCGAATCTGATATAAGCTCGAATAATTTGTGATCGTGCTTGCCGAAAGGAGTTTCTATTCCAATTTCTCATACTTGCATGCAAATGCACTGATCTAGCGCGCGAAACAGCGATTCCGCACAGAAATACACTTCTGAAACGAAGAATTTGTCGAATCTGACATAAGCTCGAATAAATCGTGATCGTGCTTGCCGGGTCGGAGTTTCTGTGCCAATTTCGCATATTTGCATGCAAATGCACTGATCTAGCACGCGAAACAGCGATTCCGCACAGAAATACACTTCTGAAACGAAGAATCGTCGAATCTGATATAAGCTCGAATAAATCGGGATCGTGCTTGCCGGGTCGGAGTTTCCGTGCCAATTTCGCATATTTGTATGCAAATGCACTGATCTATCACGCGAAACAGCGACTCCGCACAGAAATACACTTCTGAAACGAAGAATCGTCGAATCTGATATAAGCTCGAATAATTTGTGATCGTGCTTGCCGAAAAGGAGTTTCTATTCCAATTTCTCATACTTGCATGCAAATGCACTGATCTAGCGCGCGAACAGCGATTCCGCACAGAAATACACTTCTGAAACGAAGAATTGTCGAATCTGACATAAGCTCGAATAAATCGTGATCGTGCTTGCCGGGTCGGAGTTTCTGTGCCAATTTCGCATATTTGCATGCAAATGCACTGATCTAGCACGCGAAACAGCGATTCCGCACAGAAATACACTTCTGAAACGAAGAATCGTCGAATCTGACATAAGCTCGAATAAATCGTGATCGTGGTTGCCGGGTCGGAGTTTCCGTGCCAATTTCGCACATTTGCATGCAAATATACTGATCTAGCACGCGAAATAGCGATTCCGCACAGAAATACACTTCTGAAACGAAGAATCGTCGAATCTGAAATAAGCTCGAATAAATCGTGATCGTGCTTGCCGGGTCGGAGTTTCTGTGCCAATTTCACGTATTTGCATGCAAATGCACTGATCTAGCACGCGAAACAGCGATTCCGCACAGAAATACACTTCTGAAACGAAGAATCGTCGAATCTGACATAAGCTCGAATAAATCGTGATCGTGCTTGCCGGGTCGGAGTTTCTGTGCCAATTTCACGTATTTGCATGCAAATGCACTGATCTAGCAAGCGAAACAGCGATTCCGCACAGAAATACACTTCTGAAACGAAGAATCGTCGAATCTGACATAAGCTCGAATAAATTGTGATCGTGCTTCCGGTCGGAGTTTCTGTGCCAATTTCGCGTATTTGCATGCAAATGCACTCATCTAGCGCGCGAAACAGCGATTCCGCACAGAAATACACTTCTGAAACGAAGAATCGTCGAATCTGACATAAGCTCGAATAAATCGTGATCGTGTTTGCCGGGTCGAAGTTTCTGTGCCAATTTCTCATACTTTCATGCAAATGCACTGATCTAGCACGCGAAACAGCGATTCCGCACAGAAATACACTTCTGAAACGAAGAATCGTCGAATCTGACATAAGCTCGAATAAATCGTGATCGTGTTTGCCGGGTCGAAGTTTCTGTGCCAATTTCTCATACTTGCATGCAAATGCACTGATCTAGCACGCAAGACAGCGATTCCGCACAGAAATACTCTTCTGAAACGAAGAATCGTAGAATCTGACATAAGCTCGAATAAATTGTGATCGTGCTTGCCGGGTCGGAGTTTCTGTGCCAATTTCGCATATTTGCATTCAAATGCACTGATCTAGCACGCGAAACAGCGATTCCGCACAGAAATACACTTCTGAAACGAAGAATCGTCGAATCTGACATAAGCTCGAATAAATCGTGATCGTGTTTGCCGGGTCGAAGTTTCTGTGCCAATTTCTCATACTTTCATGCAAATGCACTGATCTAGCACGCGAAACAGCGATTCCGCACAGAAATACACTTCTGAAACGAAGAATCGTCGAATCTGACATAAGCTCGAATAAATTGTGATCGTGCTTGCCGGGTCGGAGTTTCTGTGCCAATTTCGCGTATTTGCATGCAAATGCACTGATCTAGCACGCGAAACAGCGATTCCGCACAGAAATACACTTCTGAAACGAAGAATCGTCGAATCTGAAATAAGCTCGAATAATTTGTGATCGTGCCTGCCGAAAAGGAGTTTCTATTCCAATTTCTCATACTTGCATGCAAATGCACTGATCTAGCACGCAAGACAGCGATTCCGCACAGAAATACTCTTCTGAAACGAAGAATCGTCGAATCTGACATAAGCTCGAATAATTTGTGATCGTGCTTGCCGAAAAGGAGTTTCTATTCCAATTTCTCATACTTGCATGCAAATGCACTGATCTAGCGCGCGAAACAGCGATTCCGCACAGAAATACACTTCTGAAACGAAGAATCGTCGAATCTGACATAAGCTCGAATAAATTGTGATCGTGTTTGCCGGGTCGGAGTTTCTGTGCCAATTTCGCGTATTTGCATGCAAATGCACTGATCTAGCACGCGAAACAGCGATTCCGCACAGAAATACACTTCTGAAACGAAGAATCGTCGAATCTGACATAAGCTCGAATAAATCGTGATCGTGCATGCCGGTTCGGACTTTGCGTGCCAATTTCGCATATTTGCATGCAAATGCACTGATCTAGCACGCGAAACAGCGATTCCGCACAGAAATACACTTCTGAAACGAAGAATCGTCGAATCTGACATAAGCTCGAATAAATCGTGATCGTGTTTGCCGGGTCGAAGTTTCTGTGCAATTTCTCATACTTGCATGCAAATGCACTGATCTAGCACGCAAGACAGCGATTCCGCACAGAAATACTCTTCTAAAACGAAGAATCGTCGAATCTGACATAAGCTCGAATAAATCGTGATCGTGCTTGCCGGGTCGGAGTTTCTGTGCCAATTTCACGTATTTGCATGCAAATGCACTGATCTAGCACGCGAAACAGCGATTCCGCACAGAAATACACTTCTGAAACGAAGAATCGTCGAATCTGACATAAGCTCGAATAAATCGTGATCGTGCTTGCCGGGTCGGAGTTTCTGTGCCAATTTCACGTATTTGCATGCAAATGCACTGATCTAGCAAGCGAAACAGCGATTCCGCACAGAAATACACTTCTGAAACGAAGAATCGTCGAATCTGACATAAGCTCGAATAAATTGTGATCGTGCTTCCGGGTCGGAGTTTCTGTGCCAATTTCGCGTATTTGCATGCAAATGCACTGATCTAGCGCGCGAAACAGCGAGTCCGCACAGAAATACACTTCTGAAACGAAGAATCGTCGAATCTGACATAAGCTCGAATAAATCGTGATCGTGTTTGCCGGGTCGAAGTTTCTGTGCCAATTTCTCATACTTGCATGCAAATGCACTGATCTAGCACGCGAAACAGCGATTCCGCACAGAAATACACTTCTGAAACGAAGAATCGTCGAATCTGACATAAGCTCGAATAAATCGTGATCGTGTTTGCCGGGTCGAAGTTTCTGTGCCAATTTCTCATACTTGCATGCAAATGCACTGATCTAGCACGCGAAACAGCGATTCCGCACAGAAATATACTTCTGAAGCGAAGAATCGTCGAATCTGACATAAGCTCGAATAAATCGTGATCGTGCTTGCCGGGTCGGAGTTTCTGTGCCAATTTCGCATATTTGCATGCAAATGCACTGATCTAGCACGCGAAACAGCGATTCGGCACAGAAATACACTTCTGAAACGAAGAATCGTCGAATCTGACATATGCTCGAATAAATCGTGATCGTGTTTGCCGGGTCGAAGTTTCTGTGCCAATTTCTCATACTTGCATGCAAATGCACTGATCTAGCACGCAAGACAGCGATTCCGCACAGGAATACTCTTCTGAAACGAAGAATCGTCGAATCTGACATAAGCTCGAATAAATCGTGATCGTGCATGCCGGGTCGGAGTTTCTGTGCCAATTTCGCATATTTGCATGCAAATGCACTGATCTATCACGCGAAACAGCGATTCCGCACAGAAATACACTTCTGAAACGAAGAATCGTCGAATCTGACATAAGCTCGAATAAATCGTGATCGTGTTTGCCGGGTCGGAGTTTCTGTGCCAATTTCACGTATTTGCATGCAAATGCACTGATCTAGCACGCAAGACAGCGATTCCGCACAGAAATACTCTTCTGAAACGAAGAATCGTCGAATCTGACATAAGCTCGAATAAATCGTGATCGTGCATGCCGGGTCGGAGTTTCCGTGCCAATTTCGCACATTTGCATGCAAATACACTGATCTATCACGCGAAACAGCGATTCCGCACAGAAATACACTTCTGAAACGAAGAATCGTCGAATCTGACATAAGCTCGAATAAATCGTGATCGTGTTTGCCGGGTCGAAGTTTCTGTGACAATTTCTCATACTTGCATGTAAATGCACTGATCTAGCACGCAAGACAGCGATTCCGCACAGAAATACTCTTCTGAAACGAAGAATCGTCGAATCTGACATAAGCTCGAATAATTTGTGATCGTGCTTGCCGAAAAGGAGTTTCTATTCCAATTTCTCATATTTGCATGCAAATGCACTGATCTAGCACGCGAAACAGCGATTCCGCACAGAAATACACTTCTGAAACGAAGAATCGTCGAATCTGACATAAGCTCGAATAAATCGTGATCGTGTTTGCCGGGTCGAAGTTTCTGTGCCAATTTCTCATTCTTGCATGCAAATGCACTGATCTAGCACGCAAGACAGCGATTCCGCACAGAAATACTCTTCTGAAACGAAGAATCGTCGAATCTGACATAAGCTCGAATAAATCGTGATCGTGCTTGCCGGGTCGGAGTTTCTGTGCCAATTTCACGTATTTGCATGCAAATGCACTGATCTAGCACGCGAAACAGCGATTCCGCACAGAAATACACTTCTGAAACGAAGAATCGTCGAATCTGACATAAGCTCGAATAAATCGTGATCGTGCTTGCCGGGTCGGAGTTTCTGTGCCAATTTCACGTATTTGCATGCAAATGCACTGATCTAGCAAGCGAAACAGCGATTCCGCACAGAAATACACTTCTGAAACGAAGAATCGTCGAATCTGACATAAGCTCGAATAAATTGTGATCGTGCTTCCGGGTCGGAGTTTCTGTGCCAATTTCGCGTATTTGCATGCAAATGCACTGATCTAGCGCGCGAAACAGCGATTCCGCACAGAAATACACTTCTGAAACGAAGAATCGTCGAATCTGACATAAGCTCGAATAAATCGTGATCGTGTTTGCCGGGTCGAAGTTTCTGTGCCAATTTCTCATACTTGCATGCAAATGCACTGATCTAGCACGCGAAACAGCGATTCCGCACAGAAATACACTTCTGAAACGAAGAATCGTCGAATCTGACATAAGCTCGAATAAATCGTGATCGTGTTTGCCGGGTCGAAGTTTCTGTGCCAATTTCTCATACTTGCATGCAAATGCACTGATCTAGCACGCAAGACAGCGATTCCGCACAGAAATACACTTCTGAAACGAAGAATCGTCGAATCTGACATAAGCTCGAATAAATCGTGATCGTGTTTGCCGGGTCGAAGTTTCTGTGCCAATTTCTCATACTTGCATGCAAATGCACTGATCTAGCACGCAAGACAGCGATTCCGCACAGAAATACTCTTCTGAACGAAGAATCGTAGAATCTGACATAAGCTCGAATAAATTGTGATCGTGCTTGCCGGGTCGGAGTTTCTGTGCCAATTTCGCATATTTGCATTCAAATGCACTGATCTAGCACGCGAAACAGCGATTCCGCACAGAAATACACTTCTGAAACGAAGAATCGTCGAATCTGATATAAGCTCGAATAAATCGGGATCGTGCTTGCCGGGTCGGAGTTTCCGTGCCAATTTCGCATATTTGTATGCAAATGCACTGATCTAGCACGCGAAACAGCGATTCCGCTCAGAAATACACTTCTGAAACGAAGAACCGTCGAATCTGACAAGGGCTCGAATAAATTGTGATCGTGCTTGCCGAATTGGAGTTTCCGTGCCAATTTCGCATATTTGTATGCAAATGCACTGATCTAACACGCGAAACAGCGATTCCGCACAGAAATACACTTCTGAAACGAAGAATCGTCGAATCTGATATAAGCTCGAATAATTTGTGATCGTGCTTGCCGAAAAGGAGTTTCTATTCCAATTTCTCATACTTGCATGCAAATGCACTGATCTAGCGCGCGAAACAGCGATTCCGCACAGAAATACACTTCTGAAACGAAGAATTGTCGAATCTGACATAAGCTCGAATAAATCGTGATCGTGCTTGCCGGGTCGGAGTTTCTGTGCCAATTTCGCATATTTGCATGCAAATGCACTGATCTAGCACGCGAAACAGCGATTCCGCACAGAAATACACTTCTGAAACGAAGAACCGTCGAATCTGACAAGGGCTCGAATAAATTGTGATCGTGCTTGCCGAATTGGAGTTTCCGTGCCAATTTCGCATATTTGTATGCAAATGCACTGATCTAACACGCGAAACAGCGATTCCGCACAGAAATACACTTCTGAAACGAAGAATCGTCGAATCTGATATAAGCTCGAATAATTTGTGATCGTGCTTGCCGAAAAGGAGTTTCTATTCCAATTTCTCATACTTGCATGCAAATGCACTGATCTAGCGCGCGAAACAGCGATTCCGCACAGAAATACACTTCTGAAACGAAGAATTGTCGAATCTGACATAAGCTCGAATAAATCGTGATCGTGCTTGCCGGGTCGGAGTTTCTGTGCCAATTTCGCATATTTGCATGCAAATGCACTGATCTAGCACGCGAAACAGCGATTCCGCACAGAAATACACTTCTGAAACGAAGAATCGTCGAATCTGACATAAGCTCGAATAAATCGTGATCGTGGTTGCCGGGTCGGAGTTTCCGTGCCAATTTCGCACATTTGCATGCAAATATACTGATCTAGCACGCGAAATAGCGATTCCGCACAGAAATACACTTCTGAAACGAAGAATCGTCGAATCTGAAATAAGCTCGAATAAATCGTGATCGTGCTTGCCGGGTCGGAGTTTCTGTGCCAATTTCACGTATTTGCATGCAAATGCACTGATCTAGCACGCGAAACAGCGATTCCGCACAGAATACACTTCTGAAACGAAGAATCGTCGAATCTGACATAAGCTCGAATAAATCGTGATCGTGCTTGCCGGGTCGGAGTTTCTGTGCCAATTTCACGTATTTGCATGCAAATGCACTGATCTAGCAAGCGAAACAGCGATTCCGCACAGAAATACACTTCTGAAACGAAGAATCGTCGAATCTGACATAAGCTCGAATAAATTGTGATCGTGCTTCCGGGTCGGAGTTTCTGTGCCAATTTCGCGTATTTGCATGCAAATGCACTCATCTAGCGCGCGAAACAGCGATTCCGCACAGAAATACACTTCTGAAACGAAGAATCGTCGAATCTGACATAAGCTCGAATAAATTGTGATCGTGCTTGCCGGGTCGGAGTTTCTGTGCCAATTTCGCGTATTTGCATGCAAATGCACTGATCTAGCACGCGAAACAGCGATTCCGCACAGAAATACACTTCTGAAACGAAGAATCGTCGAATCTGAAATAAGCTCGAATAATTTGTGATCGTGCCTGCCGAAAAGGAGTTTCTATTCCAATTTCTCATACTTGCATGCAAATGCACTGATCTAGCACGCAAGACAGCGATTCCGCACAGAAATACTCTTCTGAAACGAAGAATCGTCGAATCTGACATAAGCTCGAATAATTTGTGATCGTGCTTGCCGAAAAGGAGTTTCTATTCCAATTTCTCATACTTGCATGCAAATGCACTGATCTAGCGCGCGAAACAGCGATTCCGCACAGAAATACACTTCTGAAACGAAGAATCGTCGAATCTGACATAAGCTCGAATAAATTGTGATCGTGTTTGCCGGGTCGGAGTTTCTGTGCCAATTTCGCGTATTTGCATGCAAATGCACTGATCTAGCACGCGAAACAGCGATTCCGCACAGAAATACACTTCTGAAACGAAGAATCGTCGAATCTGACATAAGCTCGAATAAATCGTGATCGTGCATGCCGGTTCGGACTTTGCGTGCCAATTTCGCATATTTGCATGCAAATGCACTGATCTAGCACGCGAAACAGCGATTCCGCACAGAAATACACTTCTGAAACGAAGAATCGTCGAATCTGACATAAGCTCGAATAAATCGTGATCGTGTTTGCCGGGTCGAAGTTTCTGTGCCAATTTCTCATACTTGCATGCAAATGCACTGATCTAGCACGCAAGACAGCGATTCCGCACAGAAATACTCTTCTAAAACGAAGAATCGTCGAATCTGACATAAGCTCGAATAAATCGTGATCGTGCTTGCCGGGTCGGAGTTTCTGTGCCAATTTCACGTATTTGCATGCAAATGCACTGATCTAGCACGCGAAACAGCGATTCCGCACAGAAATACACTTCTGAAACGAAGAATCGTCGAATCTGACATAAGCTCGAATAAATCGTGATCGTGCTTGCCGGGTCGGAGTTTCTGTGCCAATTTCACGTATTTGCATGCAAATGCACTGATCTAGCAAGCGAAACAGCGATTCCGCACAGAAATACTCTTCTGAAACGAAGAATCGTCGAATCTGACATAAGCTCGAATAATTTGTGATCGTGCTTGCCGAAAAGGAGTTTCTATTCCAATTTCTCATATTTGCATGCAAATGCACTGATCTAGCACGCGAAACAGCGATTCCGCACAGAAATACACTTCTGAAACGAAGAATCGTCGAATCTGACATAAGCTCGAATAAATCGTGATCGTGTTTGCCGGGTCGAAGTTTCTGTGCCAATTTCTCATTCTTGCATGCAAATGCACTGATCTAGCACGCAAAACAGCGATTCCGCACAGAAATACACTTCTGAAACGAAGAATCGTCGAATCTGACATAAGCTCGAATAAATCGTGATCGTGTTTGCCGGGTCGAAGTTTCTGTGCCAATTTCTCATACTTGCATGCAAATGCACTGATCTAGCACGCGAAACAGCGATTCCGCACAGAAATATACTTCTGAAGCGAAGAATCGTCGAATCTGACATAAGCTCGAATAAATCGTGATCGTGCTTGCCGGGTCGGAGTTTCTGTGCCAATTTCGCATATTTGCATGCAAATGCACTGATCTAGCACGCGAAACAGCGATTCGGCACAGAAATACACTTCTGAAACGAAGAATCGTCGAATCTGACATATGCTCGAATAAATCGTGATCGTGTTTGCCGGGTCGAAGTTTCTGTGCCAATTTCTCATACTTGCATGCAAATGCACTGATCTAGCACGCAAGACAGCGATTCCGCACAGGAATACTATTCTGAAACGAAGAATCGTCGAATCTGACATAAGCTCGAATAAATCGTGATCGTGCATGCCGGGTCGGAGTTTCTGTGCCAATTTCGCATATTTGCATGCAAATGCACTGATCTATCACGCGAAACAGCGATTCCGCACAGAAATACACTTCTGAAACGAAGAATCGTCGAATCTGACATAAGCTCGAATAAATCGTGATCGTGTTTGCCGGGTCGAAGTTTCTGTGCCAATTTCTCATACTTGCATGCAAATGCATTGATCTAGCACGCAAGACAGCGATTCCGCACAGAAATACTCTTCTGAAACGAAGAATCGTCGAATCTGACATAAGCTCGAATAAATCGTGATCGTGCATGCCGGGTCGGAGTTTCCGTGCCAATTTCGCACATTTGCATGCAAATACACTGATCTATCACGCGAAACAGCGATTCCGCACAGAAATACACTTCTGAAACGAAGAATCGTCGAATCTGACATAAGCTCGAATAAATCGTGATCGTGTTTGCCGGGTCGAAGTTTCTGTGACAATTTCTCATACTTGCATGTAAATGCACTGATCTAGCACGCAAGACAGCGATTCCGCACAGAAATACTCTTCTGAAACGAAGAATCGTCGAATCTGACATAAGCTCGAATAATTTGTGATCGTGCTTGCCGAAAAGGAGTTTCTATTCCAATTTCTCATATTTGCATGCAAATGCACTGATCTAGCACGCGAAACAGCGATTCCGCACAGAAATACACTTCTGAAACGAAGAATCGTCGAATCTGACATAAGCTCGAATAAATCGTGATCGTGTTTGCCGGGTCGAAGTTTCTGTGCCAATTTCTCATTCTTGCATGCAAATGCACTGATCTAGCACGCAAGACAGCGATTCCGCACAGAAATACTCTTCTGAAACGAAGAATCGTCGAATCTGACATAAGCTCGAATAAATCGTGATCGTGCTTGCCGGGTCGGAGTTTCTGTGCCAATTTCACGTATTTGCATGCAAATGCACTGATCTATCACGCGAAACAGCGATTCCGCACAGAAATATACTTCTGAAGCGAAGAATCGTCGAATCTGACATAAGCTCGAATAAATCGTGATCGTGCTTGCCGGGTCGGAGTTTATGTGCCAATTTCGCATATTTGCATGCAAATGCACTGATCTAGCACGCGAAACAGCGATTCGGCACAGAAATACACTTCTGAAACGAAGAATCGTCGAATCTGACATATGCTCGAATAAATCGTGATCGTGTTTGCCGGGTCGAAGTTTCTGTGCCAATTTCTCATACTTGCATGCAAATGCACTGATCTAGCACGCAAGACAGCGATTCCGCACAGGAATACTCTTCTGAAACGAAGAATCGTCGAATCTGACATAAGCTCGAATAAATCGTGATCGTGCATGCCGGGTCGGAGTTTCTGTGCCAATTTCGCATATTTGCATGCAAATGCACTGATCTATCACGCGAAACAGCGATTCCGCACAGAAATACACTTCTGAAACGAAGAATCGTCGAATCTGACATAAGCTCGAATAAATCGTGATCGTGTTTGCCGGGTCGAAGTTTCTGTGCCAATTTCTCATACTTGCATGCAAATGCATTGATCTAGCACGCAAGACAGCGATTCCGCACAGAAATACTCTTCTGAAACGAAGAATCGTCGAATCTGACATAAGCTCGAATAAATCGTGATCGTGCATGCCGGGTCGGAGTTTCCGTGCCAATTTCGCACATTTGCATGCAAATACACTGATCTATCACGCGAAACAGCGATTCCGCACAGAAATACACTTCTGAAACGAAGAATCGTCGAATCTGACATAAGCTCGAATAAATTGTGATCGTGCTTGCCGGGTCGGAGTTTCTGTGCCAATTTCGCGTATTTGCATGCAAATGCACTGATCTAGCACGCGAAACAGCGATTCCGCACAGAAATACACTTCTGAAACGAAGAATCGTCGAATCTGACATAAGCTCGAATAAATCGTGATCGTGCATGCCGGGTCGGAGTTTGCGTGCCAATTTCGCATATTTGCATGCAAATGCACTGATCTAGCACGCGAAACAGCGATTCCGCACAGAAATACACTTCTGAAACGAAGTATCGTCGAATCTGTCATAAGCTCGAATAAATCGTGATCGTGTTTGCCGGGTCGAAGTTTCTGTGCCAATTTCTCATACTTGCATGCAAATGCACTGATCTAGCACGCAAGACAGCGATTCCGCACAGAAATACTCTTCTGAAACGAAGAATCGTCGAATCTGACATAAGCTCGAATAAATCGTGATCGTGGTTGCCGGGTCGGAGTTTCCGTGCCAATTTCGCACATTTGCATGCAAATACACTGATCTAGCACGCGAAACAGCGATTCCGCACAGAAATACACTTCTGAAACGAAGAATCGTCGAATCTGACATAAGCTCGAATAAATCGTGATCGTGCTTGCCGGGTCGGAGTTTCTGTGCCAATTTCACGTATTTGCATGCAAATGCACTGATCTAGCACGCGAAACAGCGATTCCGCACAGAAATACACTTCTGAAACGAAGAATCGTCGAATCTGATATAAGCTCGAATAAATCGGGATCGTGCTTGCCGGGTCGGAGTTTCCGTGCCAATTTCGCATATTTGTATGCAAATGCACTGATCTAGCACGCGAAACAGCGATTCCTCACAGAAATACACTTCTGAAACGAAGAACCGTCGAATCTGACAAGGGCTCGAATAAATTGTGATCGTGCTTGCCGAATTGGAGTTTCCGTGCCAATTTCGCATATTTGTATGCAAATGCACTGATCTAACACGCGGAACAGCGATTCCGCACAGAAATACACTTCTGAAACGAAGAATCGTCGAATCTGATATAAGCTCGAATAATTTGTGATCGTGCTTGCCGAAAAGGAGTTTCTATTCCAATTTCTCATACTTGCATGCAAATGCACTGATCTAGCGCGCGAAACACCGATTCCGCACAGAAATACACTTCTGAAACGAAGAATTGTCGAATCTGACATAAGCTCGAATAAATCGTGATCGTGCTTGCCGGGTCGGAGTTTCTGTGCCAATTTCGCATATTTGCATGCAAATGCACTGATCTAGCACGCGAAACAGCGATTCCGCACAGAAATACACTTCTGAAACGAAGAATCGTCAAATCTGATATAAGCTCGAATAAATCGGGATCGTGCTTGCCGGGTCGGAGTTTCCGTGCCAATTTCGCATATTTGTATGCAAATGCACTGATCTATCACGCGAAACAGCGATTCCGCACAGAAATACACTTCTGAAACGAAGAATCGTCGAATCTGACATAAGCTCGAATAAATTGTGATCGTGCTTGCCGGGTCGGAGTTTCTGTGCCAATTTCGCATATTTGCATGCAAATGCACTGATCTAGCACGCGAAACAGCGATTCCGCACAGAAATACACTTCTGAAACGAAGAATCGTCGAATCTGATATAAGCTCGAATAAATCGGGATCGTGCTTGCCGGGTCGGAGTTTCCGTGCCAATTTCGCATATTTGTATGCAAATGCACTGATCTAGCACGCGAAACAGCGATTCCGCTCAGAAATACACTTCTGAAACGAAGAACCGTCGAATCTGACAAGGGCTCGAATAAATTGTGATCGTGCTTGCCGAATTGGAGTTTCCGTGCCAATTTCGCATATTTGTATGCAAATGCACTGATCTAACACGCGAAACAGCGATTCCGCACAGAAATACACTTCTGAAACGAAGAATCGTCGAATCTGATATAAGCTCGAATAATTTGTGATCGTGCTTGCCGAAAAGGAGTTTCTATTCCAATTTCTCATACTTGCATGCAAATGCACTGATCTAGCGCGCGAAACAGCGATTCCGCACAGAAATACACTTCTGAAACGAAGAATTGTCGAATCTGACATAAGCTCGCATAAATCGTGATCGTGCTTGCCGGGTCGGAGTTTCTGTGCCAATTTCGCATATTTGCATTCAAATGCACTGTTCTGGCACGCGAAACAGCGATTCCGCACAGAAATACACTGCTGAAGCGAAGAATCGTCGAATCTGACATAAGCTCGAATACATCGTGATCGTGTTTGTCGGGTCGGAGTTTCTGTTCCAATTTCGCGTATTTGCATGCAAATGCACTGATCTAGCACGCGAAACAGCGATTCCGCACAGAAATACACTTCTGAAACGAAGAATCGTCGAATCTGACATAAGCTCGAATACATCGTGATCGTGCTTGCCGGGTCGGAGTTTCTGTGCCAATTTCGCGTATTTGCATGCAAATGCACTGATCTAGCACGCGAAACAGCGATTCCGCACAGAAATACACTTCTGAAACGAAGAATCGTCGAATCTGACATAAGCTCGAATAAATCGTGATCGTGTTTGCCGGGTCGAAGTTTCTGTGCCAATTTCTCATACTTGCATGCAAATGCACTGATCTAGCACGCAAGACAGAGATTCCGCACAGAAATACACTTCTGAAACGAAGAATCGTTGAATCTGACATAAGCTCGAATAAATTGTGATCGTGCTTGCCGGGTCGGAGTTTCTGTGCCAATTTCGCATATTTGCATTCAAATGCACTGATCTAGCACGCGAAACAGCGATTCCGCACAGAAATACACTTCTGAAACGAAGAATCGTCGAATCTGACATAAGCTCGAATAAATCGTGATCGTGTTTGCCGGGTCGAAGTTTCTGTGCCAATTTCTCATACTTGCATGCAAATGCACTGATCTAGCACGCAAGACAGCGATTCCGCACAGAAATACTCTTCTGAAACGAAGAATCGTCGAATCTGACATAAGCTCGAATAAATCGTGATCGTGGTTGCCGGGTCGGAGTTTCCGTGCCAATTTCGCACATTTGCATGCAAATGCACTGATCTAGCACGCGAAACAGCGATTCCGCACAGAAATACACTTCTGAAACGAAGAAACGTTGAATCTGACATAAGCTCGAATAAATTGTGATCGTGCTTGCCGGGTCGGAGTTTCTGTGCCAATTTCGCATATTTGCATTCAAATGCACTGATCTAGCACGCGAAACAGCGATTCCGCACAGAAATATACTTCTGAAGCGAAGAATCGTCGAATCTGACATAAGCTCGAATAAATCGTGATCGTGCTTGCCGGGTCGGAGTTTCTGTGCCAATTTCGCATATTTGCATGCAAATGCACTGATCTAGCACGCGAAACAGCGATTCCGCACAGAAATACACTTCTGAAACGAAGAATCGTCGAATCTGACATAAGCTCGAATAAATCGTGATCGTGCTTGCCGGGTTGGAGTTTCTGTGCCAATTTCACGTATTTGCATGCAAATGCACTGATCTAGCACGCGAAACAGCGATTCCGCACAGAAATACACTTCTGAAACGAAGAATCGTCGAATCTGATATAAGCTCGAATAAATCGGGATCGTGCTTGCCGGGTCGGAGTTTCCGTGCCAATTTCGCATATTTGTATGCAAATGCACTGATCTAGCACGCGAAACAGCGATTCCGCACAGAAATACACTTCTGAAACGAAGAATCGTCGAATCTGACATAAGCTCGAATAAATTGTGATCGTGCTTGCCGGGTCGGAGTTTCTGTGCCAATTTCGCATATTTGCATTCAAATGCACTGATCTGGCACGCGAAACAGCGATTCCGAACAGAAATACACTGCTGAAACGAAGAATCGTCGAATCTGACATAAGCTCGAATAAATCGTGATCGTGCATGCCGGGTCGGAGTTTCTGTGCCAATTTCGCATATTTGCATGCAAATGCACTGGTCTATCACGCGAAACAGCGATTCCGCACAGAAATACACTTCTGAAACGAAGAATCGTCGAATCTGACATAAGCTCGAATAAATCGTGATCGTGTTTGCCGGGTCGGAGTTTGCGTGCCAATTTCGCACATTTGCATGCAAATACACTGATCTAGCACGCGAAACAGCGATTCCGCACAGAAATACACTTCTGAAACGAAGAATCGTCGAATCTGAAATAAGCTCGAATAATTTGTGATCGTGCTTGCCGAAAAGGAGTTTCTATTCCAATTTCTCATACTTGCATGCAAATGCACTGATCTAGCGCGCGAAACAGCGATTCCGCACAGAAATACACTTCTGAAACGAAGAATCGTCGAATCTGACATAAGCTCGAATAAATCGTGATCGTGCTTGCCGGCTCGGAGTTTCTGTGCCAATTTCACGTATTTGCATGCAAATGCACTGATCTAGCACGCGAAACAGCGATTCCGCACAGAAATACACTTCTGAAACGAAGAATCGTCGAATCTGAAATAAGCTCGAATAATTCGTGATCGTGCTTGCCGAAAAGGAGTTTCTATTCCAATTTCTCATACTTGCATGCAAATGCACTGATCTAGCGAGCGAAACAGCGATTCCGCACAGAAATACACTTCTGAAACGAAGAATCGTCGAATCTGACATAAGCTCGAATAAATCGTGATCGTGCTTGCCGGCTCGGAGTTTCTGTGCCAATTTCACGTATTTGCATGCAAATGCACTGATCTAGCACGCGAAACAGCGATTCCGCACAGAAATACACTTCTGAAACGAAGAATCGTCGAATCTGACATAAGCTCGAATAAATCGTGATCGTGCATGCCGGGTCGGAGTTTCTGTGCCAATTTCGCATATTTGCATGCAGATGCACTGATCTATCACGCGAAACAGCGATTCCGCACAGAAATACACTTCTGAAACGAAGAATCGTCGAATCTGACATAAGCTCGAATAAATCGTGATCGTGTTTGCCGGGTCGAAGTTTCTGTGCCAATTTCTCATACTTGCATGTAAATGCACTGATCTAGCACGCAAGACAGCGATTCCGCACAGAAATACTCTTCTGAAACGAAGAATCGTCGAATCTGACATAAGCTCGAATAAATTGTGATCGTGCTTGCCGGGTCGGAGTTTCTGTGCCAATTTCGCGTATTTGCATGCAAATGCACTGATCTAGCACGCGAAACAGCGATTCCGCACAGAAATACACTTCTGAAACGAAGAATCGTCGAATCTGACATAAGCTCGAATAAATCGTGATCGTGTTTGCCGGGTCGAAGTTTCTGTGCCAATTTCTCATACTTGCATGCAAATGCACTGATCTAGCACGCGAAACAGCGATTCCTCACAGAAATACACTTCTGAAACGAATAAACGTCGAATCTGACATAAGCTCGAATAAATCGTGATCGTGCTTGCCGGGTCGGAGTTTCTGTGCCAATTTTACGTATTTGCATGCAAATGCACTGATCTAGCACGCGAAACAGCGATTCCGCACAGAAATACACTTCTGAAACGAAGAATCGTCGAATCTGACATAAGCTCGAATAAATCGGGATCGTGCTTGCCGGGTCGGAGTTTCTGTGCCAATTTCACGTATTTGCATGCAAATGCACTGATCTAGCACGCGAAACAGCGATTCCGCACAGAAATACACTTCTGAAACGAAGAACCGTCGAATCTGACAAGGGCTCGAATAAATTGTGATCGTGCTTGCCGAATTGGAGTTTCCGTGCCAATTTCGCATATTTGTATGCAAATGCACTGATCTAACACGCGAAACAGCGATTCCGCACAGAAATACACTTCTGAAACGAAGAATCGTCGAATCTGACATAAGCTCGAATAAATCGTGATCGTGCTTGCCGGGTCGGAGTTTCTGTGCCAATTTCACGTACTTGCATGCAAATGCACTGATCTAGCACGCGAAACAGCGATTCCGCACAGAAATACACTTCTGAAACGAAGAATCGTCGAATCTGACATAAGCTCGAATAAATTGTGATCGTGCTTGCCGGGTCGGAGTTTCTGTGCCAATTTCGCGTATTTGCATGCAAATGCACTGATCTAGCACGCGAAACAGCGATTCCGCACAGAAATACACTTCTGAAACGAAGAATCGTCGAATCTGACATAACCTCGAATAAATCGTGATCGTGTTTGCCGGGTCGAAGTTTCTGTGCCAATTTCTCATACTTGCATGCAAATGCACTGATCTAGCACGCAAGACAGCGATTCCGCACAGAAATACACTTCTGAAACGAAGAATCGTTGAATCTGACATAAGCTCGAATAAATTGTGATCCTGCTTGCCGGGTCGGAGTTTCTGTGCCAATTTCGCATATTTGCATTCAAATGCACTGATCTAGCACGCGAAACAGCGATTCCGCACAGAAATATACTTCTGAAGCGAAGAATCGTCGAATCTGACATAAGCTCGAATAAATCGTGATCGTGCTTGCCGGGTCGGAGTTTCTGTGCCAATTTCGCATATTTGCATGCAAATGCACTGATCTAGCACGCGAAACAGCGATTCCGCACAGAAATACACTTCTGAAACGAAGAATCGCCGAATCTGACATAAGCTCGAATAAATTGTGATCGTGCTTGCCGGGTCGGAGTTTCTGTGCCAATTTCGCGTATTTGCATGCAAATGCACTGATCTAGCACGCGAAACAGCGATTCCGCACAGAAATACACTTCTGAAACGAAGAATCGTCGAATCTGACATAAGCTCGAATAAATCGTGATCGTGTTTGCCGGGTCGAAGTTCCTGTGCCAATTTCTCATACTTGCATGCAAATGCACTGATCTAGCACGCAAGACAGCGATTCCGCACAGAAATATTCTTCTGAAACGAAGAATCGTCGAATCTGACGTAAGCTCGAATAAATCGTGATCGTGCTTGCCGGGTCGTAGTTTCTGTGCCAATTTCACGTATTTGCATGCAAATGCACTGATCTAGCACGCGAAACAGCGATTCCGCACAGAAATACACTTCTGAAACGAAGAATCGTCGAATCTGACATAAGCTCGAATAAATTGTGATCGTGCTTGCCGGGTCGGAGTTTCTGTGCCAATTTCGCGTATTTGCATGCAAATGCACTGATCTAGCACGCGAAACAGCGATTCCGCACAGAAATACACTTCTGAAACGAAGAATCGTCGAATCTGACATAACCTCGAATAAATCGTGATCGTGTTTGCCGGGTCGAAGTTTCTGTGCCAATTTCTCATACTTGCATGCAAATGCACTGATCTAGCACGCAAGACAGCGATTCCGCACAGAAATACACTTCTGAAACGAAGAATCGTTGAATCTGACATAAGCTCGAATAAATTGTGATCCTGCTTGCCGGGTCGGAGTTTCTGTGCCAATTTCGCATATTTGCATTCAAATGCACTGATCTAGCACGCGAAACAGCGATTCCGCACAGAAATATACTTCTGAAGCGAAGAATCGTCGAATCTGACATAAGCTCGAATAAATCGTGATCGTGCTTGCCGGGTCGGAGTTTCTGTGCCAATTTCGCATATTTGCATGCAAATGCACTGATCTAGCACGCGAAACAGCGATTCCGCACAGAAATACACTTCTGAAACGAAGAATCGCCGAATCTGACATAAGCTCGAATAAATTGTGATCGTGCTTGCCGGGTCGGAGTTTCTGTGCCAATTTCGCGTATTTGCATGCAAATGCACTGATCTAGCACGCGAAACAGCGATTCCGCACAGAAATACACTTCTGAAACGAAGAATCGTCGAATCTGACATAAGCTCGAATAAATCGTGATCGTGTTTGCCGGGTCGAAGTTCCTGTGCCAATTTCTCATACTTGCATGCAAATGCACTGATCTAGCACGCAAGACAGCGATTCCGCACAGAAATATTCTTCTGAAACGAAGAATCGTCGAATCTGACGTAAGCTCGAATAAATCGTGATCGTGCTTGCCGGGTCGTAGTTTCTGTGCCAATTTCACGTATTTGCATGCAAATGCACTGATCTAGCACGCGAAACAGCGATTCCGCACAGAAATACACTTCTGAAACGAAGAATCGTCGAATCTGACATAAGCTCGAATAAATTGTGATCGTGCTTGCCGGGTCGGAGTTTCTGTGCCAATTTCGCGTATTTGCATGCAAATGCACTGATCTAGCACGCGAAACAGCGATTCCGCACAGAAATACACTTCTGAAACGAAGAATCGTCGAATCTGACATAAGCTCGAATAAATCGTGATCGTGTTTGCCGGGTCGAAGTTTCTGTGCCAATTTCTCATACTTTCATGCAAATGCACTGATCTAGCACGCAAGACAGAGATTCCGCACAGAAATACACTTCTGTAACGAAGAATCGTTGAATCTGACATAAGCTCGAATAAATTGTGATCGTGCTTGCCGGGTCGGAGTTTCTGTGCCAATTTCGCATATTTGCATTCAAATGCACTGATCTAGCACGCGAAACAGCGATTCCGCACAAAAATACACTTCTGAAACGAAGAATCGTCGAATCTGACATAAGCTCGAATAAATCGTGATCGTGCTTGCCGGGTCGGAGTTTCTGTGCCAATTTCGCATATTTGCATGCAAATGCACTGATCTAGCACGCGAAACAGCGATTCCGCACAGAAATACACTTCTGAAACGAAGAATCGTCGAATCTGACATAAGCTCGAATAAATCGTGATCGTGCTTGCCGGGTTGGAGTTTCTGTGCCAATTTCACGTATTTGCATGCAAATGCACTGATCTAGCACGCGACACAGCGATTCCGCACAGAAATACACTTCTGAAACGAAGAATCGTCGAATCTGATATAAGCTCGAATAAATCGGGATCGTGCTTGCCGGGTCGGAGTTTCCGTGCCAATTTCTCATATTTGTATGCAAATGCACTGATCTAGCACGCGAAACAGCGATTCCGCACAGAAATACACTTCTGAAACGAAGAATCGTCGAATCTGACATAAGCTCGAATAAATTGTGATCGTGCTTGCCGGGTCGGAGTTTCTGTGCCAATTTCGCATATTTGCATTCAAATGCACTGATCTGGCACGCGAAACAGCGATTCCGCACAGAAATACACTTCTGAAACGAAGAATCGTCGAATCTGACATAAGCTCGAATAAATCGTGATCGTGCTTGCCGGCTCGGAGTTTCTGTGCCAATTTCACGTATTTGCATGCAAATGCACTGATCTAGCACGCGAAACAGCGATTCCGCACAGAAATACACTTCTGAAACGAAGAATCGTCGAATCTGACATAAGCTCGAATAAATTGTGATCGTGCTTGCCGGGTCGGAGTTTCTGTGCCAATTTCGCGTATTTGCATGCAAATGCACTGATCTAGCACGCGAAACAGCGATTCCGCACAGAAATACACTTCTGAAACGAAGAATCGTCGAATCTGACATAAGCTCGAATAAATCGTGATCGTGCATGCCGGGTCGGAGTTTCTGTGCCAATTTCGCATATTTGCATGCAAATGCACTGATCTAGCACGCGAAACAGCGATTTCGCACAGAAATACTCTTCTGAAAAGAAGAATCGTCGAATCTAACATAAGCTCGAATAAATCGTGATCGTGGTTGCCGGGTCGGAGTTTCCGTGCCAATTTCGCACATTTGCATGCAAATACACTGATCTAGCACGCGAAACAGCGATTCCGCACAGAAATACTTTTCTGAAACGAAGAATCGTCGAATCTGACATAAGCTCGAATAAATCGTGATCGTGCATGCCGGGTCGGAGTTTCTGTGCCAATTTCGCATATTTGCATGCAGATGCACTGATCTATCACGCGAAACAGCGATTCCGCACAGAAATACACTTCTGAAACGAAGAATCGTCGAATCTGACATAAGCTCGAATAAATCGTGATCGTGTTTGCCGGGTCGAAGTTTCTGTGCCAATTTCTCATACTTGCATGTAAATGCACAGATCTAGCACGCAAGACAGCGATTCCGCGCAGAAATACTCTTCTGAAACGAAGAATCGTCGAATCTGACATAAGCTCGAATAATTTGTGATCGTGCATGCCGAAAAGGAGTTTCTATTCCAATTTCTCATACTTGCATGCAAATGCACTGATCTAGCGCGCGAAACAGCGATTCCGCACAGAAATACACTTCTGAAACGAAGAATCGTCGAATCTGACATAAGCTCGAATAAATTGTGATCGTGCTTGCCGGGTCGGAGTTTCTGTGCCAATTTCGCGTATTTGCATGCAAATGCACTGATCTAGCACGCGAAACAGCGATTCCGCACAGAAATACACTTCTGAAACGAAGAATCGTCGAATCTGACATAAGCTCGAATAAATCGTGATCGTGTTTGCCGGGTCGAAGTTTCTGTGCCAATTTCTCATACTTGCATGCAAATGCACTGATCTAGCACGCGAAACAGCGATTCCTCACAGAAATACACTTCTGAAACGAAGAATCGTCGAATCTGACATAAGCTCGAATAAATCGTGATCGTGCTTGCCGGGTCGGAGTTTCTGTGCCAATTTCACGTATTTGCATGCAAATGCACTGATCTAGCACGCGAAACAGCGATTCCGCACAGAAATACACTTCTGAAACGAAGAACCGTCGAATCTGACAAGGGCTCGAATAAATTGTGATCGTGCTTGCCGAATTGGAGTTTCCGTGCCAATTTCGCATATTTGTATGCAAATGCACTGATCTAACACGCGAAACAGCGATTCCGCACAGAAATACACTGCTGAAGCGAAGAATCGTCGAATCTGACATAAGCTCGAATAAATCGTGATCGTGCATGCCGGGTCGGAGTTTCTGTGCCAATTTCGCATATTTGCATGCAAATGCACTGATCTAGCACGCGAAACAGCGATTCCGCACAGAAATATACTTCTGAAGCGAAGAATCGTCGAATCTGACATAAGCTCGAATAAATCGTGATCGTGCTTGCCGGGTCGGAGTTTCTGTGCCAATTTCGCATATTTGCATGCAAATGCACTGATCTAGCACGCGAAACAGCGATTCCGCACAGAAATACACTTCTGAAACGAAGAATCGTCGAATCTGACATAAGCTCGAATAAATCGTGATCGTGTTTGCCGGGTCGAAGTTTCTGTGCCAATTTCTCATACTTGCATGCAAATGCACTGATCTAGCACGCAAGACAGCGATTCCGCACAGAAATACTCTTCTGAAACGAAGAATCGTCGAATCTGACATAAGCTCGAATAAATCGTGATCGTGGTTGCCGGGTCGGAGTTTCCGTGCCAATTTCGCACATTTGCATGCAAATGCACTGATCTAGCACGCGAAACAGCGATTCCGCACAGAAATACACTTCTGAAACGAAGAATCGTTGAATCTGACATAAGCTCGAATAAATTGTGATCGTGCTTGCCGGGTCGGAGTTTCTGTGCCTATTTCGCATATTTGCATTCAAATGCACTGATCTAGCACGCGAAACAGCGATTCCGCACAGAAATATACTTCTGAAGCGAAGAATCGTCGAATCTGACATAAGCTCGAATAAATCGTGATCGTGCTTGCCGGGTCGGAGGTTCTGTGCCAATTTCGCATATTTGCATGCAAATGCACTGATCTAGCACGCGAAACAGCGATTCCGCACAGAAATACACTTCTGAAACGAAGAATCGTCGAATCTGACATAAGCTCGAATAAATTGTGATCGTGCTTGCCGGGTCGGAGTTTCTGTGCCAATTTCGCATATTTGCATTCAAATGCACTGATCTAGCACGCGAAACAGCGATTCCGCACAGAAATACTCTTCTGAAACGAAGAATCGTCGAATCTGACATAAGCTCGAATAAATCGTGATCGTGGTTGCCGGGTCGGAGTTTCCGTGCCAATTTCGCACATTTGCATGCAAATGCACTGATCTAGCACGCGAAACAGCGATTCCGCACAGAAATACACTTCTGAAACGAAGAATCGTTGAATCTGACATAAGCTCGAATAAATTGTGATCGTGCTTGCCGGGTCGGAGTTTCTGTGCCAATTTCGCATATTTGCATTCAAATGCACTGATCTAGCACGCGAAACAGCGATTCCGCACAGAAATATACTTCTGAAGCGAAGAATCGTCGAATCTGACATAAGCTCGAATAAATCGTGATCGTGCTTGCCGGGTCGGAGTTTCTGTGCCAATTTCGCATATTTGCATGCAAATGCACTGATCTAGCACGCGAAACAGCGATTCCGCACAGAAATACACTTCTGAAACGAAGAATCGTCGAATCTGACATAAGCTCGAATAAATCGTGATCGTGCTTGCCGGGTTGGAGTTTCTGTGCCAATTTCACGTATTTGCATGCAAATGCACTGATCTAGCACGCGACACAGCGATTCCGCACAGAAATACACTTCTGAAACGAAGAATCGTCGAATCTGATATAAGCTCGAATAAATCGGGATCGTGCTTGCCGGGTCGGAGTTTCCGTGCCAATTTCGCATATTTGTATGCAAATGCACTGATCTAGCACGCGAAACAGCGATTCCGCACAGAAATACACTTCTGAAACGAAGAATCGTCGAATCTGACATAAGCTCGAATAAATTGTGATCGTGCTTGCCGGGTCGGAGTTTCTGTGCCAATTTCGCATATTTGCATTCAAATGCACTGATCTGGCACGCGAAACAGCGATTCCGAACAGAAATAGAATGCTGAAACGAAGAATCGTCGAATCTGACATAAGCTCGAATAAATCGTGATCGTGCATGCCGGGTCGGAGTTTCTGTGCCAATTTCGCATATTTGCATGCAAATGCACTGGCCTATCACGCGAAACAGCGATTCCGCACAGAAATACACTTCTGAAACGAAGAATCGTCGAATCTGACATAAGCTCGAATAAATCGTGATCGTGTTTGCCGGGTCGAAGTTTCTGTGCCAATTTCTCATACTTGCATGCAAATGCACTGATCTAGCACGCAAGACAGCGATTCCGCACAGAAATACTCTTCTGAAATGAAGAATCGTCGAATCTGACATAAGCTCGAATAAATCGTGATCGTGGTTGCCGGGTCGGAGTTTGCGTGCCAATTTCGCACATTTGCATGCAAATACACTGATCTAGCACGCGAAACAGCGATTCCGCACAGAAATACACTTCTGAAACGAAGAATCGTCGAATCTGAAATAAGCTCGAATAATTTGTGATCGTGCTTGCCGAAAAGGAGTTTCTATTCCAATTTCTCATACTTGCATGCAAATGCACTGATCTAGCGCGCGAAACAGCGATTCCGCACAGAAATACACTTCTGAAACGAAGAATCGTCGGATCTGACATAAGCTCGAATAAATCGTGATCGTGCTTGCCGGGTCGGAGTTTCTGTGCCAATTTCGCGTATTTGCATGCAAATGCACTGATCTAGCACGCGAAACAGCGATTCCGCACAGAAATACACTTCTGAAACGAAGAATCGTCGAATCTGACATAAGCTCGAATAAATCGTGATCGTGCATGCCGGGTCGGAGTTTCTGTGCCAATTTCGCATATTTGCATGCAAATGCACTGATCTAGCACGCGAAACAGCGATTTCGCACAGAAATACTCTTCTGAAACGAAGAATCGTCGAATCTAACATAAGCTCGAATAAATCGTGATCGTGGTTGCCGGGTCGGAGTTTCCGTGCCAATTTCGCACATTTGCATGCAAATACACTGATCTAGCACGCGAAACAGCGATTCCGCACAGAAATACTTTTCTGAAACGAAGAATCGTCGAATCTGACATAAGCTCGAATAAATCGTGATCGTGCATGCCGGGTCGGAGTTTCTGTGCCAATTTCGCATATTTGCATGCAGATGCACTGATCTATCACGCGAAACAGCGATTCCGCACAGAAATACACTTCTGAAACGAAGAATCGTCGAATCTGACATAAGCTCGAATAAATCGTGATCGTGTTTGCCGGGTCGAAGTTTCTGTGCCAATTTCTCATACTTGCATGTAAATGCACTGATCTAGCACGCAAGACAGCGATTCCGCACAGAAATACTCTTCTGAAACGAAGAATCGTCGAATCTGACATAAGCTCGAATAATTTGTGATCGTGCATGCCGAAAAGGAGTTTCTATTCCAATTTCTCATACTTGCATGCAAATGCACTGATCTAGCGCGCGAAACAGCGATTCCGCACAGAAATACACTTCTGAAACGAAGAATCGTCGAATCTGACATAAGCTCGAATAAATTGTGAGCGTGCTTGCCGGGTCGGAGTTTCTGTGCCAATTTCGCGTATTTGCATGCAAATGCACTGATCTAGCACGCGAAACAGCGATTCCGCACAGAAATACACTTCTGAAACGAAGAATCGTCGAATCTGACATAAGCTCGAATAAATCGTGATCGTGCATGCCGGGTCGGAGTTTGCGTGCCAATTTCGCATATTTGCATGCAAATGCACTGATCTAGCACGCGAAACAGCGATTCCGCACAGAAATACACTTCTGAAACGAAGAATCGTCGAATCTGACATAAGCTCGAATAAATCGTGATCGTGTTTGCCGGGTCGAAGTTTCTGTGCCAATTTCTCATACTTGCATGCAAATGCACTGATCTAGCACGCGAAACAGCGATTCCTCACAGAAATACACTTCTGAAACGAAGAATCGTCGAATCTGACATAAGCCCGAATAAATCGTGATCGTGCTTGCCGGGTCGGAGTTTCTGTGCCAATTTCACGTATTTGCATGCAAATGCACTGATCTAGCACGCGAAACAGCGATTCCGCACAGAAATACACTTCTGAAACGAAGAATCGTCGAATCTGACATAAGCTCGAATAAATCGGGATCGTGCTTGCCGGGTCGGAGTTTCTGTGCCAATTTCACGTATTTGCATGCAAATGCACTGATCTAGCACGCGAAACAGCGATTCCGCACAGAAATACACTTCTGAAACGAAGAACCGTCGAATCTGACAAGGGCTCGAATAAATTGTGATCGTGCTTGCCGAATTGGAGTTTCCGTGCCAATTTCGCATATTTGTATGCAAATGCACTGATCTAACACGCGAAACAGCGATTCCGCACAGAAATACACTGCTGAAGCGAAGAATCGTCGAATCTGACATAAGCTCGAATAAATCGTGATCGTGCATGCCGGGTCGGAGTTTCTGTGCCAATTTCGCATATTTGCATGCAAATGCACTGATCTAGCACGCGAAACAGCGATTCCGCACAGAAATACACTTCTGAAACGAAGAATCGTCGAATCTGACATAAGCTCGAATAAATTGTGATCGTGCTTGCCGGGTCGGAGTTTCTGTGCCAATTTCACGTACTTGCATGCAAATGCACTGATCTAGCACGCGAAACAGCGATTCCGCACAGAAATACACTTCTGAAACGAAGAATCGTCGAATCTGACATAAGCTCGAATAAATTGTGATCGTGCTTGCCGGGTCGGAGTTTCTGTGCCAATTTCGCGTATTTGCATGCAAATGCACTGATCTAGCACGCGAAACAGCGATTCCGCACAGAAATACACTTCTGAAACGAAGAATCGTCGTATCTGACATAACCTCGAATAAATCGTGATCGTGTTTGCCGGGTCGAAGTTTCTGTGCCAATTTCTCATACTTGCATGCAAATGCACTGATCTAGCACGCAAGACAGCGATTCCGCACAGAAATACACTTCTGAAACGAAGAATCGTTGAATCTGACATAAGCTCGAATAAATTGTGATCGTGCTTGCCGGGTCGGAGTTTCTGTGCCAATTTCGCATATTTGCATTCAAATGCACTGATCTAGCACGCGAAACAGCGATTCCGCACAGAAATATACTTCTGAAGCGAAGAATCGTCGAATCTGACATAAGCTCGAATAAATCGTGATCGTGCTTGCCGGGTCGGAGTTTCTGTGCCAATTTCGCATATTTGCATGCAAATGCACTGATCTAGCACGCGAAACAGCGATTCCGCACAGAAATACACTTCTGAAACGAAGAATCGTCGAATCTGACATAAGCTCGAATAAATCGTGATCGTGTTTGCCGGGTCGAAGTTTCTGTGCCAATTTCTCATACTTGCATGCAAATGCACTGATCTAGCACGCAAGACAGCGATTCCGCACAGAAATACTCTTCTGAAACGAAGAATCGTCGAATCTGACATAAGCTCGAATAAATCGTGATCGTGGTTGCCGGGTCGGAGTTTCCGTGCCAATTTCGCACATTTGCATGCAAATGCACTGATCTAGCACGCGAAACAGCGATTCCGCACAGAAATACACTTCTGAAACGAAGAATCGTTGAATCTGACATAAGCTCGAATAAATTGTGATCGTGCTTGCCGGGTCGGAGTTTCTGTGCCTATTTCGCATATTTGCATTCAAATGCACTGATCTAGCACGCGAAACAGCGATTCCGCACAGAAATATACTTCTGAAGCGAAGAATCGTCGAATCTGACATAAGCTCGAATAAATCGTGATCGTGCTTGCCGGGTCGGAGGTTCTGTGCCAATTCCGCATATTTGCATGCAAATGCACTGATCTAGCACGCGAAACAGCGATTCCGCACAGAAATACACTTCTGAAACGAAGAATCGTCGAATCTGACATAAGCTCGAATAAATTGTGATCGTGATTGCCGGTTCGGAGTTTCTGTGCCAATTTCGCATATTTGCATTCAAATGCACTGATCTAGCACGCGAAACAGCGATTCCGCACAGAAATACTCTTCTGAAACGAAGAATCGTCGAATCTGACATAAGCTCGAATAAATCGTGATCGTGGTTGCCGGGTCGGAGTTTCCGTGCCAATTTCGCACATTTGCATGCAAATACACTGATCTAGCACGCGAAACAGCGATTCCGCACAGAAATACACTTCTGAAACGAAGAATCGTCGAATCTGAAATAAGCTCGAATAATTTGTGATCGTGCTTGCCGAAAAGGAGTTTCTATTCCAATTTCTCATACTTGCATGCAAATGCACTGATCTAGCGCGCGAAACAGCGATTCCGCACAGAAATACACTTCTGAAACGAAGAATCGTCGAATCTGACATAAGCTCGAATAAATCGTGATCGTGCTTGCCGGCTCGGAGTTTCTGTGCCAATTTCACGTATTTGCATGCAAATGCACTGATCTAGCACGCGAAACAGCGATTCCGCACAGAAATATACTTCTGAAGCGAAGAATCGTCGAATCTGACATAAGCTCGAATAAATCGTGATCGTGCTTGCCGGGTCGGAGGTTCTGTGCCAATTTCGCATATTTGCATGCAAATGCACTGATCTAGCACGCGAAACAGCGATTCCGCACAGAAATACACTTCTGAAACGAAGAATCGTTGAATCTGACATAAGCTCGAATAAATTGTGATCGTGCTTGCCGGGTCGGAGTTTCTGTGCCTATTTCGCATATTTGCATTCAAATGCACTGATCTAGCACGCGAAACAGCGATTCCGCACAGAAATATACTTCTGAAGCGAAGAATCGTCGAATCTGACATAAGCTCGAATAAATCGTGATCGTGCTTGCCGGGTCGGAGGTTCTGTGCCAATTTCGCATATTTGCATGCAAATGCACTGATCTAGCACGCGAAACAGCGATTCCGCACAGAAATACACTTCTGAAACGAAGAATCGTCGAATCTGACATAAGCTCGAATAAATTGTGATCGTGATTGCCGGTTCGGAGTTTCTGTGCCAATTTCGCATATTTGCATTCAAATGCACTGATCTAGCACGCGAAACAGCGATTCCGCACAGAAATACTCTTCTGAAACGAAGAATCGTCGAATCTGACATAAGCTCGAATAAATCGTGATCGTGGTTGCCGGGTCGGAGTTTCCGTGCCAATTTCGCACATTTGCATGCAAATACACTGATCTAGCACGCGAAACAGCGATTCCGCACAGAAATACACTTCTGAAACGAAGAATCGTCGAATCTGAAATAAGCTCGAATAATTTGTGATCGTGCTTGCCGAAAAGGAGTTTCTATTCCAATTTCTCATACTTGCATGCAAATGCACTGATCTAGCGCGCGAAACAGCGATTCCGCACAGAAATACACTTCTGAAACGAAGAATCGTCGAATCTGACATAAGCTCGAATAAATCGTGATCGTGCTTGCCGGCTCGGAGTTTCTGTGCCAATTTCACGTATTTGCATGCAAATGCACTGATCTAGCACGCGAAACAGCGATTCCGCACAGAAATATACTTCTGAAGCGAAGAATCGTCGAATCTGACATAAGCTCGAATAAATCGTGATCGTGCTTGCCGGGTCGGAGGTTCTGTGCCAATTTCGCATATTTGCATGCAAATGCACTGATCTAGCACGCGAAACAGCGATTCCGCACAGAAATACACTTCTGAAACGAAGAATCGTTGAATCTGACATAAGCTCGAATAAATTGTGATCGTGCTTGCCGGGTCGGAGTTTCTGTGCCTATTTCGCATATTTGCATTCAAATGCACTGATCTAGCACGCAAGACAGCGATTCCGCACAGAAATACTCTTCTGAAACGAAGAATCGTCGAATCTGACATAAGCTCGAATAAATCGTGATCGTGGTTGCCGGGTCGGAGTTTCCGTGCCAATTTCGCACATTTGCATGCAAATGCACTGATCTAGCACGCGAAACAGCGATTCCGCACAGAAATACACTTCTGAAACGAAGAATCGTTGAATCTGACATAAGCTCGAATAAATTGTGATCGTGCTTGCCGGGTCGGAGTTTCTGTGCCTATTTCGCATATTTGCATTCAAATGCACTGATCTAGCACGCGAAACAGCGATTCCGCACAGAAATATACTTCTGAAGCGAAGAATCGTCGAATCTGACATAAGCTCGAATAAATCGTGATCGTGCTTGCCGGGTCGGAGGTTCTGTGCCAATTTCGCATATTTGCATGCAAATGCACTGATCTAGCACGCGAAACAGCGATTCCGCACAGAAATACACTTCTGAAACGAAGAATCGTCGAATCTGACATAAGCTCGAATAAATTGTGATCGTGATTGCCGGTTCGGAGTTTCTGTGCCAATTTCGCATATTTGCATTCAAATGCACTGATCTAGCACGCGAAACAGCGATTCCGCACAGAAATACTCTTCTGAAACGAAGAATCGTCGAATCTGACATAAGCTCGAATAAATCGTGATCGTGGTTGCCGGGTCGGAGTTTCCGTGCCAATTTCGCACATTTGCATGCAAATACACTGATCTAGCACGCGAAACAGCGATTCCGCACAGAAATACACTTCTGAAACGAAGAATCGTCGAATCTGAAATAAGCTCGAATAATTTGTGATCGTGCTTGCCGAAAAGGAGTTTCTATTCCAATTTCTCATACTTGCATGCAAATGCACTGATCTAGCGCGCGAAACAGCGATTCCGCACAGAAATACACTTCTGAAACGAAGAATCGTCGAATCTGACATAAGCTCGAATAAATCGTGATCGTGCTTGCCGGCTCGGAGTTTCTGTGCCAATTTCACGTATTTGCATGCAAATGCACTGATCTAGCACGCGAAACAGCGATTCCGCACAGAAATATACTTCTGAAGCGAAGAATCGTCGAATCTGACATAAGCTCGAATAAATCGTGATCGTGCTTGCCGGGTCGGAGGTTCTGTGCCAATTTCGCATATTTGCATTCAAATGCACTGATCTAGCACGCGAAACAGCGATTCAGCACAGAAATATACTTCTGAAGCGAAGAATCGTCGAATCTGACATAAGCTCGAATAAATCGTGATCGTGCTTGCCGGGTCGGAGGTTCTGTGCCAATTTCGCATATTTGCATGCAAATGCACTGATCTAGCACGCGAAACAGCGATTCCGCACAGAAATACACTTCTGAAACGAAGAATCGTCGAATCTGACATAAGCTCGAATAAATTGTGATCGTGCTTGCCGGGTCGGAGTTTCTGTGCCAATTTCGCATATTTGCATTCAAATGCACTGATCTAGCACGCGAAACAGCGATTCCGCACAGAAATACTCTTCTGAAACGAAGAATCGTCGAATCTGACATAAGCTCGAATAAATCGTGATCGTGGTTGCCGGGTCGGAGTTTCCGTGCCAATTTCGCACATTTGCATGCAAATGCACTGATCTAGCACGCGAAACAGCGATTCCGCACAGAAATACACTTCTGAAACGAAGAATCGTTGAATCTGACATAAGCTCGAATAAATTGTGATCGTGCTTGCCGGGTCGGAGTTTCTGTGCCAATTTCGCATATTTGCATTCAAATGCACTGATCTAGCACGCGAAACAGCGATTCCGCACAGAAATATACTTCTGAAGCGAAGAATCGTCGAATCTGACATAAGCTCGAATAAATCGTGATAGTGCTTGCCGGGTCGGAGTTTCTGTGCCAATTTCGCATATTTGCATGCAAATGCACTGATCTAGCACGCGAAACAGCGATTCCGCACAGAAATACACTTCTGAAACGAAGAATCGTCGAATCTGACATAAGCTCGAATAAATCGTGATCGTGCTTGCCGGGTTGGAGTTTCTGTGCCAATTTCACGTATTTGCATGCAAATGCACTGATCTAGCACGCGACACAGCGATTCCGCACAGAAATACACTTCTGAAACGAAGAATCGTTGAATCTGACATAAGCTCGAATAAATTGTGATCGTGCTTGCCGGGTCGGAGTTTCTGTGCCTATTTCGCATATTTGCATTCAAATGCACTGATCTAGCACGCGAAACAGCGATTCCGCACAGAAATATACTTCTGAAGCGAAGAATCGTCGAATCTGACATAAGCTCGAATAAATCGTGATCGTGCTTGCCGGGTCGGAGGTTCTGTGCCAATTTCGCATATTTGCATGCAAATGCACTGATCTAGCACGCGAAACAGCGATTCCGCACAGAAATACACTTCTGAAACGAAGAATCGTCGAATCTGACATAAGCTCGAATAAATTGTGATCGTGCTTGCCGGGTCGGAGTTTCTGTGCCAATTTCGCATATTTGCATTCAAATGCACTGATCTAGCACGCGAAACAGCGATTCCGCACAGAAATACTCTTCTGAAACGAAGAATCGTCGAATCTGACATAAGCTCGAATAAATCGTGATCGTGGTTGCCGGGTCGGAGTTTCCGTGCCAATTTCGCACATTTGCATGCAAATGCACTGATCTAGCACGCGAAACAGCGATTCCGCACAGAAATACACTTCTGAAACGAAGAATCGTTGAATCTGACATAAGCTCGAATAAATTGTGATCGTGCTTGCCGGGTCGGAGTTTCTGTGCCAATTTCGCATATTTGCATTCAAATGCACTGATCTAGCACGCGAAACAGCGATTCCGCACAGAAATATACTTCTGAAGCGAAGAATCGTCGAATCTGACATAAGCTCGAATAAATCGTGATCGTGCTTGCCGGGTCGGAGGTTCTGTGCCAATTTCGCATATTTGCATGCAAATGCACTGATCTAGCACGCGAAACAGCGATTCCGCACAGAAATACACTTCTGAAACGAAGAATCGTCGCATCTGACATAAGCTCGAATAAATCGTGATCGTGCTTGCCGGGTCGGAGTTTCTGTGCCAATTTCGCATATTTGCATGCAAATGCACTGATCTAGCACGCGAAACAGCGATTCCGCACAGAAATACACTTCTGAAACGAAGAATCGTCGAATCTGACATAAGCTCGAATAAATCGTGATCGTGCTTGCCGGGTTGGAGTTTCTGTGCCAATTTCACGTATTTGCATGCAAATGCACTGATCTAGCACGCGAAACAGCGATTCCGCACAGAAATACTCTTCTGAAACGAAGAATCGTCGAATCTGACATAAGCTCGAATAAATCGTGATCGTGGTTGCCGGGTCGGAGTTTCCGTGCCAATTTCGCACATTTGCATGCAAATGCACTGATCTAGCACGCGAAACAGCGATTCCGCACAGAAATACACTTCTGAAACGAAGAATCGTTGAATCTGACATAAGCTCGAATAAATTGTGATCGTGCTTGCCGGGTCGGAGTTTCTGTGCCAATTTCGCATATTTGCATTCAAATGCACTGATCTAGCACGCGAAACAGCGATTCCGCACAGAAATATACTTCTGAAGCGAAGAATCGTCGAATCTGACATAAGCTCGAATAAATCGTGATCGTGCTTGCCGGGTCGGAGTTTCTGTGCCAATTTCGCATATTTGCATGCAAATGCACTGATCTAGCACGCGAAACAGCGATTCCGCACAGAAATACACTTCTGAAACGAAGAATCGTCGAATCTGACATAAGCTCGAATAAATCGTGATCGTGCTTGCCGGGTTGGAGTTTCTGTGCCAATTTCACGTATTTGCATGCAAATGCACTGATCTAGCACGCGACACAGCGATTCCGCACAGAAATACACTTCTGAAACGAAGAATCGTCGAATCTGATATAAGCTCGAATAAATCGGGATCGTGCTTGCCGGGTCGGAGTTTCCGTGCCAATTTCGCATATTTGTATGCAAATGCACTGATCTAGCACGCGAAACAGCGATTCCGCACAGAAATACACTTCTGAAACGAAGAATCGTCGAATCTGACATAAGCTCGAATAAATTGTGATCGTGCTTGCCGGGTCGGAGTTTCTGTGCCAATTTCGCATATTTGCATTCAAATGCACTGATCTGGCACGCGAAACAGCGATTCCGAACAGAAATACAATGCTGAAACGAAGAATCGTCGAATCTGACATAAGCTCGAATAAATCGTGATCGTGCATGCCGGGTCGGAGTTTCTGTGCCAATTTCGCATATTTGCATGCAAATGCACTGGTCTATCACGCGAAACAGCGATTCCGCACAGAAATACACTTCTGAAACGAAGAATCGTCGAATCTGACATAAGCTCGAATAAATCGTGATCGTGTTTGCCGGGTCGAAGTTTCTGTGCCAATTTCTCATACTTGCATGCAAATGCACTGATCTAGCACGCAAGACAGCGATTCCGCACAGAAATACTCTTCTGAAACGAAGAATCGTCGAATCTGACATAAGCTCGAATAAATCGTGATCGTGGTTGCCGGGTCGGAGTTTGCGTGCCAATTTTGCACATTTGCATGCAAATACACTGATCTAGCACGCGAAACAGCGATTCCGCACAGAAATACACTTCTGAAACGAAGAATCGTCGAATCTGAAATAAGCTCGAATAATTTGTGATCGTGCTTGCCGAAAAGGAGTTTCTATTCCAATTTCTCATACTTGCATGCAAATGCACTGATCTAGCGCGCGAAACAGCGATTCCGCACAGAAATACACTTCTGAAACGAAGAATCGTCGAATCTGACATAAGCTCGAATAAATCGTGATCGTGCTTGCCGGCTCGGAGTTTCTGTGCCAATTTCACGTATTTGCATGCAAATGCACTGATCTAGCACGCGAAACAGCGATTCCGCACAGAAATACACTTCTGAAACGAAGAATCGTCGAATCTGACATAAGCTCGAATAAATTGTGATCGTGCTTGCCGGGTCGGAGTTTCTGTGCCAATTTCGCGTATTTGCATGCAAATGCACTGATCTAGCACGCGAAACAGCGATTCCGCACAGAAATACACTTCTGAAACGAAGAATCGTCGAATCTGACATAAGCTCGAATAAATCGTGATCGTGCATGCCGGGTCGGAGTTTCTGTGCCAATTTCGCATATTTGCATGCAAATGCACTGATCTAGCACGCGAAACAGCGATTTCGCACAGAAATACTCTTCTGAAACGAAGAATCGTCGAATCTAACATAAGCTCGAATAAATCGTGATCGTGGTTGCCGGGTCGGAGTTTCCGTGCCAATTTCGCACATTTGCATGCAAATACACTGATCTAGCACGCGAAACAGCGATTCCGCACAGAAATACTTTTCTGAAACGAAGAATCGTCGAATCTGACATAAGCTCGAATAAATCGTGATCGTGCATGCCGGGTCGGAGTTTCTGTGCCAATTTCGCATATTTGCATGCAGATGCACTGATCTATCACGCGAAACAGCGATTCCGCACAGAAATACACTTCTGAAACGAAGAATCGTCGAATCTGACATAAGCTCGAATAAATCGTGATCGTGTTTGCCGGGTCGAAGTTTCTGTGCCAATTTCTCATACTTGCATGTAAATGCACTGATCTAGCACGCAAGACAGCGATTCCGCACAGAAATACTCTTCTGAAACGAAGAATCGTCGAATCTGACATAAGCTCGAATAATTTGTGATCGTGCATGCCGAAAAGGAGTTTCTATTCCAATTTCTCATACTTGCATGCAAATGCACTGATCTAGCGCGCGAAACAGCGATTCCGCACAGAAATACACTTCTGAAACGAAGAATCGTCGAATCTGACATAAGCTCGAATAAATTGTGATCGTGCTTGCCGGGTCGGAGTTTCTGTGCCAATTTCGCGTATTTGCATGCAAATGCACTGATCTAGCACGCGAAACAGCGATTCCGCACAGAAATACACTTCTGAAACGAAGAATCGTCGAATCTGACATAAGCTCGAATAAATCGTGATCGTGCATGCCGGGTCGGAGTTTGCGTGCCAATTTCGCATATTTGCATGCAAATGCACTGATCTAGCACGCGAAACAGCGATTCCGCACAGAAATACACTTCTGAAACGAAGAATCGTCGAATCTGACATAAGCTCGAATAAATCGTGATCGTGTTTGCCGGGTCGAAGTTTCTGTGCCAATTTCTCATACTTGCATGCAAATGCACTGATCTAGCACGCGAAACAGCGATTCCTCACAGAAATACACTTCTGAAACGAAGAATCGTCGAATCTGACATAAGCCCGAATAAATCGTGATCGTGCTTGCCGGGTCGGAGTTTCTGTGCCAATTTCACGTATTTGCATGCAAATGCACTGATCTAGCACGCGAAACAGCGATTCCGCACAGAAATACACTTCTGAAACGAAGAATCGTCGAATCTGACATAAGCTCGAATAAATCGGGATCGTGCTTGCCGGGTCGGAGTTTCTGTGCCAATTTCACGTATTTGCATGCAAATGCACTGATCTAGCACGCGAAACAGCGATTCCGCACAGAAATACACTTCTGAAACGAAGAACCGTCGAATCTGACAAGGGCTCGAATAAATTGTGATCGTGCTTGCCGAATTGGAGTTTCCGTGCCAATTTCGCATATATGTATGCAAATGCACTGATCTAACACGCGAAACAGCGATTCCGCACAGAAATACACTGCTGAAGCGAAGAATCGTCGAATCTGACATAAGCTAGAATAAATCGTGATCGTGCATGCCGGGTCGGAGTTTCTGTGCCAATTTCGCATATTTGCATGCAAATGCACTGATCTAGCACGCGAAACAGCGATTCCGCACAGAAATACACTTCTGAAACGAAGAATCGTCGAATCTGACATAAGCTCGAATAAATCGTGATCGTGCTTGCCGGGTCGGAGTTTCTGTGCCAATTTCACGTACTTGCATGCAAATGCACTGATCTAGCACGCGAAACAGCGATTCCGCACAGAAATACACTTCTGAAACGAAGAATCGTCGAATCTGACATAAGCTCGAATAAATCGTGATCGTGGTTGCCGGGTCGGAGTTTCCGTGCCAATTTCGCACATTTGCATGCAAATGCACTGATCTAGCACGCGAAACAGCGATTCCGCACAGAAATACACTTCTGAAACGAAGAATCGTTGAATCTGACATAAGCTCGAATAAATTGTGATCGTGCTTGCCGGGTCGGAGTTTCTGTGCCTATTTCGCATATTTGCATTCAAATGCACTGATCTAGCACGCGAAACAGCGATTCCGCACAGAAATATACTTCTGAAGCGAAGAATCGTCGAATCTGACATAAGCTCGAATAAATCGTGATCGTGCTTGCCGGGTCGGAGGTTCTGTGCCAATTTCGCATATTTGCATGCAAATGCACTGATCTAGCACGCGAAACAGCGATTCCGCACAGAAATACACTTCTGAAACGAAGAATCGTCGAATCTGACATAAGCTCGAATAAATTGTGATCGTGATTGCCGGTTCGGAGTTTCTGTGCCAATTTCGCATATTTGCATTCAAATGCACTGATCTAGCACGCGAAACAGCGATTCCGCACAGAAATACTCTTCTGAAACGAAGAATCGTCGAATCTGACATAAGCTCGAATAAATCGTGATCGTGGTTGCCGGGTCGGAGTTTCCGTGCCAATTTCGCACATTTGCATGCAAATACACTGATCTAGCACGCGAAACAGCGATTCCGCACAGAAATACACTTCTGAAACGAAGAATCGTCGAATCTGAAATAAGCTCGAATAATTTGTGATCGTGCTTGCCGAAAAGGAGTTTCTATTCCAATTTCTCATACTTGCATGCAAATGCACTGATCTAGCGCGCGAAACAGCGATTCCGCACAGAAATACACTTCTGAAACGAAGAATCGTCGAATCTGACATAAGCTCGAATAAATCGTGATCGTGCTTGCCGGCTCGGAGTTTCTGTGCCAATTTCACGTATTTGCATGCAAATGCACTGATCTAGCACGCGAAACAGCGATTCCGCACAGAAATATACTTCTGAAGCGAAGAATCGTCGAATCTGACATAAGCTCGAATAAATCGTGATCGTGCTTGCCGGGTCGGAGGTTCTGTGCCAATTTCGCATATTTGCATGCAAATGCACTGATCTAGCACGCGAAACAGCGATTCCGCACAGAAATACACTTCTGAAACGAAGAATCGTTGAATCTGACATAAGCTCGAATAAATTGTGATCGTGCTTGCCGGGTCGGAGTTTCTGTGCCTATTTCGCATATTTGCATTCAAATGCACTGATCTAGCACGCGAAACAGCGATTCCGCACAGAAATATACTTCTGAAGCGAAGAATCGTCGAATCTGACATAAGCTCGAATAAATCGTGATCGTGCTTGCCGGGTCGGAGGTTCTGTGCCAATTTCGCATATTTGCATGCAAATGCACTGATCTAGCACGCGAAACAGCGATTCCGCACAGAAATACACTTCTGAAACGAAGAATCGTCGAATCTGACATAAGCTCGAATAAATTGTGATCGTGATTGCCGGTTCGGAGTTTCTGTGCCAATTTCGCATATTTGCATTCAAATGCACTGATCTAGCACGCGAAACAGCGATTCCGCACAGAAATACTCTTCTGAAACGAAGAATCGTCGAATCTGACATAAGCTCGAATAAATCGTGATCGTGGTTGCCGGGTCGGAGTTTCCGTGCCAATTTCGCACATTTGCATGCAAATACACTGATCTAGCACGCGAAACAGCGATTCCGCACAGAAATACACTTCTGAAACGAAGAATCGTCGAATCTGAAATAAGCTCGAATAATTTGTGATCGTGCTTGCCGAAAAGGAGTTTCTATTCCAATTTCTCATACTTGCATGCAAATGCACTGATCTAGCGCGCGAAACAGCGATTCCGCACAGAAATACACTTCTGAAACGAAGAATCGTCGAATCTGACATAAGCTCGAATAAATCGTGATCGTGCTTGCCGGCTCGGAGTTTCTGTGCCAATTTCACGTATTTGCATGCAAATGCACTGATCTAGCACGCGAAACAGCGATTCCGCACAGAAATATACTTCTGAAGCGAAGAATCGTCGAATCTGACATAAGCTCGAATAAATCGTGATCGTGCTTGCCGGGTCGGAGGTTCTGTGCCAATTTCGCATATTTGCATGCAAATGCACTGATCTAGCACGCGAAACAGCGATTCCGCACAGAAATACACTTCTGAAACGAAGAATCGTTGAATCTGACATAAGCTCGAATAAATTGTGATCGTGCTTGCCGGGTCGGAGTTTCTGTGCCTATTTCGCATATTTGCATTCAAATGCACTGATCTAGCACGCGAAACAGCGATTCCGCACAGAAATATACTTCTGAAGCGAAGAATCGTCGAATCTGACATAAGCTCGAATAAATCGTGATCGTGCTTGCCGGGTCGGAGGTTCTGTGCCAATTTCGCATATTTGCATGCAAATGCACTGATCTAGCACGCGAAACAGCGATTCCGCACAGAAATACACTTCTGAAACGAAGAATCGTCGAATCTGACATAAGCTCGAATAAATTGTGATCGTGCTTGCCGGGTCGGAGTTTCTGTGCCAATTTCGCATATTTGCATTCAAATGCACTGATCTAGCACGCGAAACAGCGATTCCGCACAGAAATACTCTTCTGAAACGAAGAATCGTCGAATCTGACATAAGCTCGAATAAATCGTGATCGTGGTTGCCGGGTCGGAGTTTCCGTGCCAATTTCGCACATTTGCATGCAAATGCACTGATCTAGCACGCGAAACAGCGATTCCGCACAGAAATACACTTCTGAAACGAAGAATCGTTGAATCTGACATAAGCTCGAATAAATTGTGATCGTGCTTGCCGGGTCGGAGTTTCTGTGCCAATTTCGCATATTTGCATTCAAATGCACTGATCTAGCACGCGAAACAGCGATTCCGCACAGAAATATACTTCTGAAGCGAAGAATCGTCGAATCTGACATAAGCTCGAATAAATCGTGATAGTGCTTGCCGGGTCGGAGTTTCTGTGCCAATTTCGCATATTTGCATGCAAATGCACTGATCTAGCACGCGAAACAGCGATTCCGCACAGAAATACACTTCTGAAACGAAGAATCGTCGAATCTGACATAAGCTCGAATAAATCGTGATCGTGCTTGCCGGGTTGGAGTTTCTGTGCCAATTTCACGTATTTGCATGCAAATGCACTGATCTAGCACGCGACACAGCGATTCCGCACAGAAATACACTTCTGAAACGAAGAATCGTTGAATCTGACATAAGCTCGAATAAATTGTGATCGTGCTTGCCGGGTCGGAGTTTCTGTGCCTATTTCGCATATTTGCATTCAAATGCACTGATCTAGCACGCGAAACAGCGATTCCGCACAGAAATATACTTCTGAAGCGAAGAATCGTCGAATCTGACATAAGCTCGAATAAATCGTGATCGTGCTTGCCGGGTCGGAGGTTCTGTGCCAATTTCGCATATTTGCATGCAAATGCACTGATCTAGCACGCGAAACAGCGATTCCGCACAGAAATACACTTCTGAAACGAAGAATCGTCGAATCTGACATAAGCTCGAATAAATTGTGATCGTGCTTGCCGGGTCGGAGTTTCTGTGCCAATTTCGCATATTTGCATTCAAATGCACTGATCTAGCACGCGAAACAGCGATTCCGCACAGAAATACTCTTCTGAAACGAAGAATCGTCGAATCTGACATAAGCTCGAATAAATCGTGATCGTGGTTGCCGGGTCGGAGTTTCCGTGCCAATTTCGCACATTTGCATGCAAATGCACTGATCTAGCACGCGAAACAGCGATTCCGCACAGAAATACACTTCTGAAACGAAGAATCGTTGAATCTGACATAAGCTCGAATAAATTGTGATCGTGCTTGCCGGGTCGGAGTTTCTGTGCCAATTTCGCATATTTGCATTCAAATGCACTGATCTAGCACGCGAAACAGCGATTCCGCACAGAAATATACTTCTGAAGCGAAGAATCGTCGAATCTGACATAAGCTCGAATAAATCGTGATCGTGCTTGCCGGGTCGGAGGTTCTGTGCCAATTTCGCATATTTGCATGCAAATGCACTGATCTAGCACGCGAAACAGCGATTCCGCACAGAAATACACTTCTGAAACGAAGAATCGTCGAATCTGACATAAGCTCGAATAAATCGTGATCGTGCTTGCCGGGTCGGAGTTTCTGTGCCAATTTCGCATATTTGCATGCAAATGCACTGATCTAGCACGCGAAACAGCGATTCCGCACAGAAATACACTTCTGAAACGAAGAATCGTCGAATCTGACATAAGCTCGAATAAATCGTGATCGTGCTTGCCGGGTTGGAGTTTCTGTGCCAATTTCACGTATTTGCATGCAAATGCACTGATCTAGCACGCGAAACAGCGATTCCGCACAGAAATACTCTTCTGAAACGAAGAATCGTCGAATCTGACATAAGCTCGAATAAATCGTGATCGTGGTTGCCGGGTCGGAGTTTCCGTGCCAATTTCGCACATTTGCATGCAAATGCACTGATCTAGCACGCGAAACAGCGATTCCGCACAGAAATACACTTCTGAAACGAAGAATCGTTGAATCTGACATAAGCTCGAATAAATTGTGATCGTGCTTGCCGGGTCGGAGTTTCTGTGCCAATTTCGCATATTTGCATTCAAATGCACTGATCTAGCACGCGAAACAGCGATTCCGCACAGAAATATACTTCTGAAGCGAAGAATCGTCGAATCTGACATAAGCTCGAATAAATCGTGATCGTGCTTGCCGGGTCGGAGTTTCTGTGCCAATTTCGCATATTTGCATGCAAATGCACTGATCTAGCACGCGAAACAGCGATTCCGCACAGAAATACACTTCTGAAACGAAGAATCGTCGAATCTGACATAAGCTCGAATAAATCGTGATCGTGCTTGCCGGGTTGGAGTTTCTGTGCCAATTTCACGTATTTGCATGCAAATGCACTGATCTAGCACGCGACACAGCGATTCCGCACAGAAATACACTTCTGAAACGAAGAATCGTCGAATCTGATATAAGCTCGAATAAATCGGGATCGTGCTTGCCGGGTCGGAGTTTCCGTGCCAATTTCGCATATTTGTATGCAAATGCACTGATCTAGCACGCGAAACAGCGATTCCGCACAGAAATACACTTCTGAAACGAAGAATCGTCGAATCTGACATAAGCTCGAATAAATTGTGATCGTGCTTGCCGGGTCGGAGTTTCTGTGCCAATTTCGCATATTTGCATTCAAATGCACTGATCTGGCACGCGAAACAGCGATTCCGAACAGAAATACAATGCTGAAACGAAGAATCGTCGAATCTGACATAAGCTCGAATAAATCGTGATCGTGCATGCCGGGTCGGAGTTTCTGTGCCAATTTCGCATATTTGCATGCAAATGCACTGGTCTATCACGCGAAACAGCGATTCCGCACAGAAATACACTTCTGAAACGAAGAATCGTCGAATCTGACATAAGCTCGAATAAATCGTGATCGTGTTTGCCGGGTCGAAGTTTCTGTGCCAATTTCTCATACTTGCATGCAAATGCACTGATCTAGCACGCAAGACAGCGATTCCGCACAGAAATACTCTTCTGAAACGAAGAATCGTCGAATCTGACATAAGCTCGAATAAATCGTGATCGTGGTTGCCGGGTCGGAGTTTGCGTGCCAATTTTGCACATTTGCATGCAAATACACTGATCTAGCACGCGAAACAGCGATTCCGCACAGAAATACACTTCTGAAACGAAGAATCGTCGAATCTGAAATAAGCTCGAATAATTTGTGATCGTGCTTGCCGAAAAGGAGTTTCTATTCCAATTTCTCATACTTGCATGCAAATGCACTGATCTAGCGCGCGAAACAGCGATTCCGCACAGAAATACACTTCTGAAACGAAGAATCGTCGAATCTGACATAAGCTCGAATAAATCGTGATCGTGCTTGCCGGCTCGGAGTTTCTGTGCCAATTTCACGTATTTGCATGCAAATGCACTGATCTAGCACGCGAAACAGCGATTCCGCACAGAAATACACTTCTGAAACGAAGAATCGTCGAATCTGACATAAGCTCGAATAAATTGTGATCGTGCTTGCCGGGTCGGAGTTTCTGTGCCAATTTCGCGTATTTGCATGCAAATGCACTGATCTAGCACGCGAAACAGCGATTCCGCACAGAAATACACTTCTGAAACGAAGAATCGTCGAATCTGACATAAGCTCGAATAAATCGTGATCGTGCATGCCGGGTCGGAGTTTCTGTGCCAATTTCGCATATTTGCATGCAAATGCACTGATCTAGCACGCGAAACAGCGATTTCGCACAGAAATACTCTTCTGAAACGAAGAATCGTCGAATCTAACATAAGCTCGAATAAATCGTGATCGTGGTTGCCGGGTCGGAGTTTCCGTGCCAATTTCGCACATTTGCATGCAAATACACTGATCTAGCACGCGAAACAGCGATTCCGCACAGAAATACTTTTCTGAAACGAAGAATCGTCGAATCTGACATAAGCTCGAATAAATCGTGATCGTGCATGCCGGGTCGGAGTTTCTGTGCCAATTTCGCATATTTGCATGCAGATGCACTGATCTATCACGCGAAACAGCGATTCCGCACAGAAATACACTTCTGAAACGAAGAATCGTCGAATCTGACATAAGCTCGAATAAATCGTGATCGTGTTTGCCGGGTCGAAGTTTCTGTGCCAATTTCTCATACTTGCATGTAAATGCACTGATCTAGCACGCAAGACAGCGATTCCGCACAGAAATACTCTTCTGAAACGAAGAATCGTCGAATCTGACATAAGCTCGAATAATTTGTGATCGTGCATGCCGAAAAGGAGTTTCTATTCCAATTTCTCATACTTGCATGCAAATGCACTGATCTAGCGCGCGAAACAGCGATTCCGCACAGAAATACACTTCTGAAACGAAGAATCGTCGAATCTGACATAAGCTCGAATAAATTGTGATCGTGCTTGCCGGGTCGGAGTTTCTGTGCCAATTTCGCGTATTTGCATGCAAATGCACTGATCTAGCACGCGAAACAGCGATTCCGCACAGAAATACACTTCTGAAACGAAGAATCGTCGAATCTGACATAAGCTCGAATAAATCGTGATCGTGCATGCCGGGTCGGAGTTTGCGTGCCAATTTCGCATATTTGCATGCAAATGCACTGATCTAGCACGCGAAACAGCGATTCCGCACAGAAATACACTTCTGAAACGAAGAATCGTCGAATCTGACATAAGCTCGAATAAATCGTGATCGTGTTTGCCGGGTCGAAGTTTCTGTGCCAATTTCTCATACTTGCATGCAAATGCACTGATCTAGCACGCGAAACAGCGATTCCTCACAGAAATACACTTCTGAAACGAAGAATCGTCGAATCTGACATAAGCCCGAATAAATCGTGATCGTGCTTGCCGGGTCGGAGTTTCTGTGCCAATTTCACGTATTTGCATGCAAATGCACTGATCTAGCACGCGAAACAGCGATTCCGCACAGAAATACACTTCTGAAACGAAGAATCGTCGAATCTGACATAAGCTCGAATAAATCGGGATCGTGCTTGCCGGGTCGGAGTTTCTGTGCCAATTTCACGTATTTGCATGCAAATGCACTGATCTAGCACGCGAAACAGCGATTCCGCACAGAAATACACTTCTGAAACGAAGAACCGTCGAATCTGACAAGGGCTCGAATAAATTGTGATCGTGCTTGCCGAATTGGAGTTTCCGTGCCAATTTCGCATATATGTATGCAAATGCACTGATCTAACACGCGAAACAGCGATTCCGCACAGAAATACACTGCTGAAGCGAAGAATCGTCGAATCTGACATAAGCTAGAATAAATCGTGATCGTGCATGCCGGGTCGGAGTTTCTGTGCCAATTTCGCATATTTGCATGCAAATGCACTGATCTAGCACGCGAAACAGCGATTCCGCACAGAAATACACTTCTGAAACGAAGAATCGTCGAATCTGACATAAGCTCGAATAAATCGTGATCGTGCTTGCCGGGTCGGAGTTTCTGTGCCAATTTCACGTACTTGCATGCAAATGCACTGATCTAGCACGCGAAACAGCGATTCCGCACAGAAATACACTTCTGAAACGAAGAATCGTCGAATCTGACATAAGCTCGAATAAATTGTGATCGTGCTTGCCGGGTCGGAGTTTCTGTGCCAATTTCGCGTATTTGCATGCAAATGCACTGATCTAGCACGCGAAACAGCGATTCCGCACAGAAATACACTTCTGAAACGAAGAATCGTCGAATCTGACATAACCTCGAATAAATCGTGATCGTGTTTGCCGGGTCGAAGTTTCTGTGCCAATTTCTCATACTTGCATGCAAATGCACTGATCTAGCACGCAAGACAGCGATTCCGCACAGAAATACACTTCTGAAACGAAGAATCGTTGAATCTGACATAAGCTCGAATAAATTGTGATCGTGCTTGCCGGGTCGGAGTTTCTGTGCCAATTTCGCATATTTGCATTCAAATGCACTGATCTAGCACGCGAAACAGCGATTCCGCACAGAAATATACTTCTGAAGCGAAGAATCGTCGAATCTGACATAAGCTCGAATAAATCGTGATCGTGCTTGCCGGGTCGGAGTTTCTGTGCCAATTTCGCATATTTGCATGCAAATGCACTGATCTAGCACGCGAAACAGCGATTCCGCACAGAAATACACTTCTGAAACGAAGAATCGTCGAATCTGACATAAGCTCGAATAAATCGTGATCGTGTTTGCCGGGTCGAAGTTTCTGTGCCAATTTCTCATACTTGCATGCAAATGCACTGATCTAGCACGCAAGACAGCGATTCCGCACTGAAATACTCTTCTGAAACGAAGAATCGTCGAATCTGACATAAGCTCGAATAAATCGTGATCGTGGTTGCCGGGTCGGAGTTTCCGTGCCAATTTCGCACATTTGCATGCAAATACACTGATCTAGCACGCGAAACAGCGATTCCGCACAGAAATACACTTCTGAAACGAAGAATCGTCGAATCTGAAATAAGCTCGAATAATTTGTGATCGTGCTTGCCGAAAAGGAGTTTCTATTCCAATTTCTCATACTTGCATGCAAATGCACTGATCTAGCGCGCGAAACAGCGATTCCGCACAGAAATACACTTCTGAAACGAAGAATCGTCGAATCTGACATAAGCTCGAATAAATCGTGATCGTGCTTGCCGGCTCGGAGTTTCTGTGCCAATTTCACGTATTTGCATGCAAATGCACTGATCTAGCACGCGAAACAGCGATTCCGCACAGAAATACACTTCTGAAACGAAGAATCGTCGAATCTGACATAAGCTCGAATAAATTGTGATCGTGCTTGCCGGGTCGGAGTTTCTGTGCCAATTTCGCGTATTTGCATGCAAATGCACTGATCTAGCACGCGAAACAGCGATTCCGCACAGAAATACACTTCTGAAACGAAGAATCGTCGAATCTGACATAAGCTCGAATAAATCGTGATCGTGCATGCCGGGTCGGAGTTTCTGTGCCAATTTCGCATATTTGCATGCAAATGCACTGATCTAGCACGCGAAACAGCGATTTCGCACAGAAATACTCTTCTGAAACGAAGAATCGTCGAATCTAACATAAGCTCGAATAAATCGTGATCGTGGTTGCCGGGTCGGAGTTTCCGTGCCAATTTCGCACATTTGCATGCAAATACACTGATCTAGCACGCGAAACAGCGATTCCGCACAGAAATACTTTTCTGAAACGAAGAATCGTCGAATCTGACATAAGCTCGAATAAATCGTGATCGTGCATGCCGGGTCGGAGTTTCTGTGCCAATTTCGCATATTTGCATGCAGATGCACTGATCTATCACGCGAAACAGCGATTCCGCACAGAAATACACTTCTGAAACGAAGAATCGTCGAATCTGACATAAGCTCGAATAAATCGTGATCGTGTTTGCCGGGTCGAAGTTTCTGTGCCAATTTCTCATACTTGCATGTAAATGCACTGATCTAGCACGCAAGACAGCGATTCCGCACAGAAATACTCTTCTGAAACGAAGAATCGTCGAATCTGACATAAGCTCGAATAATTTGTGATCGTGCATGCCGAAAAGGTTTCTATTCCAATTTCTCATACTTGCATGCAAATGCACTGATCTAGCGCGCGAAACAGCGATTCCGCACAGAAATACACTTCTGAAACGAAGATCGTCGAATCTGACATAAGCTCGAATAAATTGTGATCGTGCTTGCCGGGTCGGAGTTTCTGTGCCAATTTCGCGTATTTGCATGCAAATGCACTGATCTAGCACGCGAAACAGCGATTCCGCACAGAAATACACTTCTGAAACGAAGAATCGTCGAATCTGACATATAGCTCGAATAATCGTGATCGTGCATGCCGGGTCGGAGTTTGCGTGCCAATTTCGCATATTTGCATGCAAATGCACTGATCTAGCACGCGAAACAGCGATTCCGCACAGAAATACACTTCTGAAACGAAGATCGTCGAATCTGACATAAGCTCGAATAAATCGTGATCGTGCATGCCGGGTCGAAGTTTCTGTGCCAATTTCGCATATTTGCATGCAAATGCACTGATCTAGCACGCGAAACAGCGATTCCGCACAGAAATACACTTCTGAAACGAAGAACCGTCGAATCTGACAAGGGCTCGAATAAATTGTGATCGTGCTTGCCGAATTGGAGTTTCCGTGCCAATTTCGCATATTTGTATGCAAATGCACTGATCTAACACGCGAAACAGCGATTCCGCACAGAAATACACTTCTGAAACGAAGAATCGTCGAATCTGACATAAGCTCGAATAAATCGTGATCGTGCTTGCCGGGTCGGAGTTTCTGTGCCAATTTCACGTACTTGCATGCAAATGCACTGATCTAGCACGCGAAACAGCGATTCCGCACAGAAATACACTTCTGAAACGAAGAATCGTCGAATCTGACATAAGCTCGAATAAATCGTGATCGTGCATGCCGGGTCGGAGTTTCTGTGCCAATTTCGCATATTTGCATGCAAATGCACTGATCTAGCACGCGAAACAGCGATTTCGCACAGAAATACTCTTCTGAAACGAAGAATCGTCGAATCTAACATAAGCTCGAATAAATCGTGATCGTGGTTGCCGGGTCGGAGTTTCCGTGCCAATTTCGCACATTTGCATGCAAATACACTGATCTAGCACGCGAAACAGCGATTCCGCACAGAAATACTTTTCTGAAACGAAGAATCGTCGAATCTGACATAAGCTCGAATAAATCGTGATCGTGCATGCCGGGTCGGAGTTTCTGTGCCAATTTCGCATATTTGCATGCAGATGCACTGATCTATCACGCGAAACAGCGATTCCGCACAGAAATACACTTCTGAAACGAAGAATCGTCGAATCTGACATAAGCTCGAATAAATCGTGATCGTGTTTGCCGGGTCGAAGTTTCTGTGCCAATTTCTCATACTTGCATGTAAATGCACTGATCTAGCACGCAAGACAGCGATTCCGCACAGAAATACTCTTCTGAAACGAAGAATCGTCGAATCTGACATAAGCTCGAATAATTTGTGATCGTGCATGCCGAAAAGGAGTTTCTATTCCAATTTCTCATACTTGCATGCAAATGCACTGATCTAGCGCGCGAAACAGCGATTCCGCACAGAAATACACTTCTGAAACGAAGAATCGTCGAATCTGACATAAGCTCGAATAAATTGTGATCGTGCTTGCCGGGTCGGAGTTTCTGTGCCAATTTCGCGTATTTGCATGCAAATGCACTGATCTAGCACGCGAAACAGCGATTCCGCACAGAAATACACTTCTGAAACGAAGAATCGTCGAATCTGACATAAGCTCGAATAAATCGTGATCGTGCATGCCGGGTCGGAGTTTGCGTGCCAATTTCGCATATTTGCATGCAAATGCACTGATCTAGCACGCGAAACAGCGATTCCGCACAGAAATACACTTCTGAAACGAAGAATCGTCGAATCTGACATAAGCTCGAATAAATCGTGATCGTGTTTGCCGGGTCGAAGTTTCTGTGCCAATTTCTCATACTTGCATGCAAATGCACTGATCTAGCACGCGAAACAGCGATTCCTCACAGAAATACACTTCTGAAACGAAGAATCGTCGAATCTGACATAAGCCCGAATAAATCGTGATCGTGCTTGCCGGGTCGGAGTTTCTGTGCCAATTTCACGTATTTGCATGCAAATGCACTGATCTAGCACGCGAAACAGCGATTCCGCACAGAAATACACTTCTGAAACGAAGAATCGTCGAATCTGACATAAGCTCGAATAAATCGGGATCGTGCTTGCCGGGTCGGAGTTTCTGTGCCAATTTCACGTATTTGCATGCAAATGCACTGATCTAGCACGCGAAACAGCGATTCCGCACAGAAATACACTTCTGAAACGAAGAACCGTCGAATCTGACAAGGGCTCGAATAAATTGTGATCGTGCTTGCCGAATTGGAGTTTCCGTGCCAATTTCGCATATTTGTATGCAAATGCACTGATCTAACACGCGAAACAGCGATTCCGCACAGAAATACACTGCTGAAGCGAAGAATCGTCGAATCTGACATAAGCTCGAATAAATCGTGATCGTGCATGCCGGGTCGGAGTTTCTGTGCCAATTTCGCATATTTGCATGCAAATGCACTGATCTAGCACGCGAAACAGCGATTCCGCACAGAAATACACTTCTGAAACGAAGAATCGTCGAATCTGACATAAGCTCGAATAAATCGTGATCGTGCTTGCCGGGTCGGAGTTTCTGTGCCAATTTCACGTACTTGCATGCAAATGCACTGATCTAGCACGCGAAACAGCGATTCCGCACAGAAATACACTTCTGAAACGAAGAATCGTCGAATCTGACATAAGCTCGAATAAATTGTGATCGTGCTTGCCGGGTCGGAGTTTCTGTGCCAATTTCGCGTATTTGCATGCAAATGCACTGATCTAGCACGCGAAACAGCGATTCCGCACAGAAATACACTTCTGAAACGAAGAATCGTCGAATCTGACATAACCTCGAATAAATCGTGATCGTGTTTGCCGGGTCGAAGTTTCTGTGCCAATTTCTCATACTTGCATGCAAATGCACTGATCTAGCACGCAAGACAGCGATTCCGCACAGAAATACACTTCTGAAACGAAGAATCGTTGAATCTGACATAAGCTCGAATAAATTGTGATCGTGCTTGCCGGGTCGGAGTTTCTGTGCCAATTTCGCATATTTGCATTCAAATGCACTGATCTAGCACGCGAAACAGCGATTCCGCACAGAAATATACTTCTGAAGCGAAGAATCGTCGAATCTGACATAAGCTCGAATAAATCGTGATCGTGCTTGCCGGGTCGGAGTTTCTGTGCCAATTTCGCATATTTGCATGCAAATGCACTGATCTAGCACGCGAAACAGCGATTCCGCACAGAAATACACTTCTGAAACGAAGAATCGTCGAATCTGACATAAGCTCGAATAAATCGTGATCGTGTTTGCCGGGTCGAAGTTTCTGTGCCAATTTCTCATACTTGCATGCAAATGCACTGATCTAGCACGCAAGACAGCGATTCCGCACAGAAATACTCTTCTGAAACGAAGAATCGTCGAATCTGACATAAGCTCGAATAAATCGTGATCGTGGTTGCCGGGTCGGAGTTTCCGTGCCAATTTCGCACATTTGCATGCAAATACACTGATCTAGCACGCGAAACAGCGATTCCGCACAGAAATACACTTCTGAAACGAAGAATCGTCGAATCTGACATAAGCTCGAATAAATCGTGATCGTGCATGCCGGGTCGGAGTTTGCGTGCCAATTTCGCATATTTGCATGCAAATGCACTGATCTAGCACGCGAAACAGCGATTCCGCACAGAAATACACTTCTGAAACGAAGAATCGTCGAATCTGACATAAGCTCGAATAAATCGTGATCGTGTTTGCCGGGTCGAAGTTTCTGTGCCAATTTCTCATACTTGCATGCAAATGCACTGATCTAGCACGCGAAACAGCGATTCCTCACAGAAATACACTTCTGAAACGAAGAATCGTCGAATCTGACATAAGCCCGAATAAATCGTGATCGTGCTTGCCGGTCGGAGTTTCTGTGCCAATTTCACGTATTTGCATGCAAATGCACTGATCTAGCACGCGAACAGCGATTCCGCACAGAATACACTTCTGAAACGAAGAATCGTCGAATCTGACATAAGCTCGAATAAATCGGGATCGTGCTTGCCGGGTCGGAGTTTCTGTGCCAATTTCACGTATTTGCATGCAAATGCACTGATCTAGCACGCGAAACAGCGATTCCGCACAGAAATACACTTCTGAAACGAAGAACCGTCGAATCTGACAAGGGCTCGAATAAATTGTGATCGTGCTTGCCGAATTGGAGTTTCCGTGCCAATTTCGCATATTTGTATGCAAATGCACTGATCTAACACGCGAAACAGCGATTCGCACAGAAATACACTGCTGAAACGAAGAATCGTCGAATCTGACATAAGCTCGAATAAATCGTGATCGTGCATGCCGGGTCGGAGTTCTGTGCCAATTTCGCATATTTGCATGCAAATGCACTGATCTAGCACGCGAAACAGCGATTCCGCACAGAAATACACTTCTGAAACGAAGAACCGTCGAATCTGACAAGGGCTCGAATAAATTGTGATCGTGCTTGCCGAATTGGAGTTTCCGTGCCAATTTCGCATATTTGTATGCAAATGCACTGATCTAACACGCGAACAGCGATTCCGCACAGAAATACACTTCTGAAACGAAGAATCGTCGAATCTGACATAAGCTCGAATAAATCGTGATCGTGCTTGCCGGGTCGGAGTTTCTGTGCCAATTTCACGTACTTGCATGCAAATGCACTGATCTAGCACGCGAAACAGCGATTCCGCACAGAAATACACTTCTGAAACGAAGAATCGTCGAATCTGACATAAGCTCGAATAAATTGTGATCGTGCTTGCCGGGTCGGAGTTTCTGTGCCAATTTCGCGTATTTGCATGCAAATGCACTGATCTAGCACGCGAAACAGCGATTCCGCACAGAAATACACTTCTGAAACGAAGAATCGTCGAATCTGACATAACCTCGAATAATCGTGATCGTGTTTGCCGGTCGAAGTTTCTGTGCCAATTTCTCATACTTGCATGCAAATGCACTGATCTAGCACGCAAGACAGCGATTCCGCACAGAAATACACTTCTGAAACGAAGAATCGTTGAATCTGACATAAGCTCGAATAATTGTGATCGTGCTTGCCGGGTCGGAGTTTCTGTGCCAATTTCGCATATTTGCATTCAAATGCACTGATCTAGCACGCGAAACAGCGATTCCGCACAGAATATACTTCTGAAGCGAAGAATCGTCGAATCTGACATAAGCTCGAATAAATCGTGATCGTGCTTGCCGGGTCGGAGTTTCTGTGCCAATTTCGCATATTTGCATGCAAATGCACTGATCTAGCACGCGAAACAGCGATTCCGCACAGAAATACACTTCTGAAACGAAGAATCGTCGAATCTGACATAAGCTCGAATAAATCGTGATCGTGTTTGCCGGGTCGAAGTTTCTGTGCCAATTTCTCATACTTGCATGCAAATGCACTGATCTAGCACGCAAGACAGCGATTCCGCACAGAAATACTCTTCTGAAACGAAGAATCGTCGAATCTGACATAAGCTCGAATAAATCGTGATCGTGGTTGCCGGGTCGGAGTTTCCGTGCCAATTTCGCACATTTGCATGCAAATGCACTGATCTAGCACGCGAAACAGCGATTCCGCACAGAAATACACTTCTGAAACGAAGAATCGTTGAATCTGACATAAGCTCGAATAATTGTGATCGTGCTTGCCGGGTCGGAGTTTCTGTGCCTATTTCGCATATTTGCATTCAAATGCACTGATCTAGCACGCGAAACAGCGATTCCGCACAGAAATATTACTTCTGAAGCGAAGAATCGTCGAATCTGACATAAGCTCGAATAAATCGTGATCGTGCTTGCCGGGTCGGAGGTTCTGTGCCAATTTCGCATATTTGCATGCAAATGCACTGATCTAGCACGCGAAACAGCGATTCCGCACAGAAATACACTTCTGAAACGAAGAATCGTCGAATCTGACATAAGCTCGAATAAATTGTGATCGTGATTGCCGGTTCGGAGTTTCTGTGCCAATTTCGCATATTTGCATTCATATGCACTGATCTAGCACGCGAAACAGCGATTCCGCACAGAAATACTCTTCTGAAACGAAGAATCGTCGAATCTGACATAAGCTCGAATAAATCGTGATCGTGGTTGCCGGGTCGGAGTTTCCGTGCCAATTTCGCACATTTGCATGCAAATCACTGATCTAGCACGCGAAACAGCGATTCCGCACAGAAATACACTTCTGAAACGAAGAATCGTTGAATCTGACATAAGCTCGAATAAATTGTGATCGTGCTTGCCGGGTCGGAGTTTCTGTGCCAATTTCGCATATTTGCATTCAAATGCACTGATCTAGCACGCGAAACAGCGATTCCGCACAGAAATATACTTCTGAAACGAAGAATCGTCGAATCTGACATAAGCTCGAATAAATCGTGATCGTGCTTGCCGGGTCGGAGTTTCTGTGCCAATTTCGCATATTTGCATGCAAATGCACTGATCTAGCACGCGAAACAGCGATTCCGCACAGAAATACACTTCTGAAACGAAGAATCGTCGAATCTGACATAAGCTCGAATAAATCGTGATCGTGCTTGCCGGGTTGGAGTTTCTGTGCCAATTTCACGTATTTGCATGCAAATGCACTGATCTAGCACGCGACACAGCGATTCCGCACAGAAATACACTTCTGAAACGAAGAATCGTCGAATCTGATATAAGCTCGAATAAATCGGGATCGTGCTTGCCGGGTCGGAGTTTCCGTGCCAATTTCGCATATTTGTATGCAAATGCACTGATCTAGCACGCGAAACAGCGATTCCGCACAGAAATACACTTCTGAAACGAAGAATCGTCGAATCTGACATAACCTCGAATAAATTGTGATCGTGCTTGCCGGGTCGGAGTTTCTGTGCCAATTTCGCATATTTGCATTCAAATGCACTGATCTGGCACGCGAAACAGCGATTCCGCACAGAAATACACTGCTGAAACGAAGATCGTCGAATCTGACATAAGCTCGAATAAATCGTGATCGTGCATGCCGGGTCGGAGTTTCTGTGCCAATTTCGCATATTTGCATGCAAATGCACTGGTCTATCACGCGAACAGCGATTCCGCACAGAAATACACTTCTGAAACGAAGAATCGTCGAATCTGACATAAGCTCGAATAAATCGTGATCGTGTTTGCCGGGTCGAAGTTTCTGTGCCAATTTCTCAGACTTGCATGCAAATGCACTGATCTAGCACGCAAGACAGCGATTCCGCACAGAAATACTCTTCTGAAACGAAGAATCGTCGAATCTGACATAAGCTCGAATAAATCGTGATCGTGGTTGCCGGGTCGGAGTTTGCGTGCCAATTTCGCACATTTGCATGCAAATACACTGATCTAGCACGCGAAACAGCGATTCCGCACAGAATACACTTCTGAAACGAAGAATCGTCGAATCTGACATAAGCTCGAATAAATCGTGATCGTGCTTGCGGGTCGGAGTTTCTGTGCCAATTTCACGTATTTGCATGCAAATGCACTGATCTAGCACGCGAAACAGCGATTCCGCAAAGAAATACACTCTGAAACGAAGAATCGTCGAATCTGACATAAGCTCGATAAATCGGGATCGTGCTTGCCGGGTCGGAGTTTCTGTGCCAATTTCACGTATTTGCATGCAAATGCACTGATCTAGCACGCGAAACAGCGATTCCGCACAGAAATACACTTCTGAAACGAAGAACCGTCGAATCTGACAAGGGCACGAATAAATTGTGATCGTGCTTGCCGAATTGGAGTTTCCGTGCCAATTTCGCATATTTGTATGCAAATGCACTGATCTAACACGCGAAACAGCGATTCCGCACAGAAATACACTGCTGAAGCGAAGAATCGTCGAATCTGACATAAGCTCGAATAAATCGTGATCGTGCATGCCGGGTCGGAGTTTCTGTGCCAATTTCGCATATTTGCATGCAAATGCACT